>NW_018164503.1:63639-80533 GCF_001263595.1 Phalaenopsis equestris | reverse complement strand
TATATATACAGAGAGGGAGACTTGCATTTAAGAATAAAAACTACAGCGCCAGTGTGCACATGCAAGTAGCCTTTAGTTGAAAATTGAGAAGATCCCACGGCATGTGTCATATCAGCATTCATTCTCTTGCCTTGCATGCACGCAGTAGAATTTTCTATAGCTTATACAATAAATTCCTTGCAGGGGACTAATGTCCACACCCTACCGGATAACACTATCAAGAAGCCATTTATCAGGTTGTTGTGCAAATGATGTATAGCCCCTAATAATTAGTTGATTTTGCACAATATGTCAATTTGCATGTTATGGTAAATAAATATATACTAACACTTAAGTAATAAGGTGAACAATCTAAATTTTACTTTTTACATTTATACTACTCCAACCTTTAATATAACATAAAAAAATATCATTATTTTGACTTTTTTTTAAGTAAAATATATTTTTTTCATGCATAAGTCAAATTTATTTTCACTTTCTTACACCTAAATTCAATTTTTTACGTATATTTCATTTTACTGATGCAAGGAAATATATGATTTACTTTTTAAAAGTTAAAAGAGAGGTATTTATATTACTAGCCACCCTAGCTTGTTGGCTGAGCATTTTGTCTTTCAACCAAGAGGTCGGGTTTCTCGGTTGAAGTTCATGCTTATTTGATGTGCATACGTTTGCGATTCAATTCGCTCAAATTTCTCAAAAAAAAAATCGTTTTTTTTATGTGATATGAAATATTTGAGTGGTGTGAATATAAAACTCAAAGTTTAACTTTTAGATATGAAAATGGATAAGAATTGATTGGTATATATATAAAAATCTCTTTTTTAAATGCTTTGAACACGTGTTCACCTACTATACATTCAATAATGTGTCTTCTATTGCATCCTGTCACACATTCATTGTATTGCCCTTATATTCACATACTAATATTAGTGCATCATAAGTTGAGCTAAGGATATATCTCATCAACCCCTCTAATTAACGACAAATTATTACATGTGGCTGATCGTACTTCCGAAAGACGATTCAGACGAAGCACGCTGCCGTAGATCGCACGACAACCCATCTGGACAGTTGTCTGCTAATCATTTCTCCTAATTAACACCCTCAATCAATAAAACTAAATTTCATGCACTAAATATATTATTTTATTTATCTTACATAAAAAAATAGTTTACATCATACAACTTATAAAAATAAAATTGTATCTCATCATGGAGCACTACATATTAAATAAATTATTATAAATAAAATACTATAAATCATATTAAAAACGTGAGATTATTATTCCTAAATGAAATTAACATATAAATTAAAATAAAATAAAATAAAATTTTATATAAAAATCTCCTTTGCAAGCACATACATCTAGCCGCCTTTATTCTAACATGTAATAAAAAAAATATATCTACTTCCAGTCCTCTCTATACACATCATCATTCCAGTCTTAACACGCAATAGAATCATAGCCCTTGAAATTATTCATGAAACTTCTACAATAAATTCATCACAAGTGACTAATAACCTAACCCCCATAAATAACATTATCAACAATAATGCCCACCACACACTCTAATGAATTGATGGGCAAATGCCATATGGCCCCTAATAATTTATTTTACTACAATCAACCAACTTGCATGTCATATTTTCTCACCTATAAATACATCTCATCCCAAGGAGAACAAATCGTGCGAAGACAGCAGAAAAGAGAGTGATCATATTGATGGCATTGAGGTGGTTTCTCCAGGCGACGGGCACGATGATCGTCGAAAAATCAACTGATAATGACGTTAAGACAGCATCAATGATGGACGGAAGAAAACTGTTCAAAGTAAGGAGTTTTGGGAGCGAGGGATTTAGGGTTCCGTTGCACTATCCGAGGTATAAGAAGGAGGATTATGAGAATATGGATGAGTGGAAGTTAGATATGTTGCTGAAAGAGTATGGTTTGGAAGTCGAGGGGACTTTGGATGAGAAGAAATCGTTCGCCATGGGAACATTTTTGTGGCCTGATCAATTTTAAGATATTTTTTTGTGTGTTGTTGATGTATCTTAGCTAATGGTTTCCATGCATTAGTTATGTATGATAGATTAGTCATAAGCATGAGTTTGGTAAGAAGTATTATCTTTTTGTTAATGTTGCATGTACATGGAGCAAGCACAAGTAAGATTGTCTAATTAGTATTTGCTATGATGGAGATAGCAATGACAATAAAGATAATATATGTTGATAATTGCAGGAGTATTGTTATTTTAATTTTAAATGATTGGTTTTATTTTTTTATCAAATCTTTGTCATTACTTAAATCTTCTACCATCATATCTTAAGAAGTATAAATCATGTTATTTTCTCTTTTTTGAATAATCTAATTAAGTTATATGAAACATATTTTATTTCTATTTATTTTTTATTGAGGTTTAGTTTCGATGTAGAAGTTTTCACCTTGAATGATTTTTGGGTAATTATACATACATGACACTCAATTCTGATGTATTTACATATCTAATATCTAAAGATTTATATTTACATGCATGCCACTCAAATCTTCATTATCATATAAAAAATATCATAATCACTCTTTTTCAAAAATGAAATATTACGCACACACACACACATATACATATACATAAATTTAGGACAACTAAGATATTTTTGGAGCAGTTGCAGCTTATTAATAAAATTGTTGTGAAGCTGTTGAATAATAATCTGATGCTCAAAAAACAGCGGTGGTTATTATAAAAAATATGTATTTTTTAAAAGTCAGACTGCACCTAAAAAGCTGGCACCGTAGCTATCCAAGAGTGATGATAAAATGCAGGTTTCAGCGGCAGCTTTTTGAAAAAACTATTAAACTGCAGTTTATCCAAACAGATAAAACTACAATGTGGTATCACACCGCCACCTCAAAAGGACCCTCAGTTACAAGTACAAATATTAAATTTAAGCTGTTATATGTATATGGCAATGCATAAGAATTGTGTGGTTTGTATTTAAATTTCCCATGATTTTTTAATCTTGGAGGTCGCCCCTCGTTGCCATTAATGCCTTAAGCCATATGGAGATTTAATTTCACCACTTGAAAAGTCATATTTGCCCTCAAATTTTAAAACATTGGACTTGAGACTAATATGCATGAATAAGGTAAATTCATAAAACAAATTGTTTGCTTTATGGTGACACTATAAAATGCAATGTTACTAAGGATTTCTTTCTCCTTACAATCCACATAACTTCTCTTCATTTAAATTATGATTGGAAAGGAATAACATAAATTTTCTCTAGTATTGTCTCTCTTTGACATATCAAAAGGAACAAAATTCGCACTACGAAGTGAGATTTGAGGAGAAAATTTTTCCTTATCATTTGTACTTTTCACTCTTATAATTTCAAGTATGATGTTTTAATTTTTGGGTGGCTCTATTTTATAGCTTAATGCCTCTCGGGGGTTCTTCTTCTGTATCATTGTAGTTCTCGTTGGTTGTGATTCTCAAAAATTACAGTTGTGATCTTTTTGAAAGTTTTCTTTGGTTCGCTTCATCTTGGCTTATAGATACTACTACACCTTATCTGTGCATAGAATATTTTTTGTTTAGGATACATTATATATGGCTACACAAATATTTAAGATAGGAGTTTTATTTTCGTCTCTTTTTTTTTAAACGACTCTGTGTTTCATAATTTTGTACTGTTCTCTCATCCTCGGGTGGTTTATGCTTTGAAACATTATGCTGGAATCATTAAACACGATCTCTTTTCGATATATTTTGGCGGGCTATTTCAATGAGGACTCAACAAATTATCCAACCTATAGTCATTCATAATGTCTTGGGATCCTATTTTGCAACTTCCATTACTGTCGCTTTGCCGATTATTATAATTTTTTTATATTTGAAAATATTGATTTGACTTTTAATTTTATTGTTGTCGGTGCTTGACATTCCATTTTCTATATGACTTGGAGATTTATTTAGTTCAATTCCATTTTTCTTTGGATTCCGTTTTATTAGAAGGTTTTATTACTCACTCTTGTTCATAAATTCTAAACCCTAAATGATACCCCATTTATAAAATGAGCTATTTACACACGTATTTTCATTCATAGGTAAAATTAGGGGCAAAACCAACATCTTTTTTAAAATGGCAAATTATTCCCCTAGACCCAATATGGGAGGAGCTATGGTAACTAACGAATAACACAAAAATATTTCAGGAGAGATAAAATCGATATTTCATGAGAGACAAAAAGTCAAATTGCCTACCCATATAAGTAAAAATCTGAATTGGGGGTAAGGGGGTAGGGGGGTTGCAATTGATCCCTGGGCTCTTTTTAGATCCACCCCTAGGTAAGATGACATGTATGACATGTATGGTAAATACATAGGAATTGAGTGGTATGTGTGTAAATCTTAAAAAAAAAAGATTTATATACATACCACTCAAGTCCTATGTATCTACATATGGAACACATAAACTTTAATTTGTTTGCACATTCCATCTACCTTGTGCACGGAAAACACTTGTCACATTTTAAAAATTAAAATGCTGGTTTTTATGGTGTGATATGAAAGCTTTAGATGATACCAATAATAACAGTAAAATTTAAATGTTCAATATGTAAATACATATGAAAAGGGTGCAATGCATGCAAATGCACCGCCCATTAAAAAAAAATAAAATAAAATAAAAAACCGTAAAACGCATTACAGGTCTGAGTTACGACTGACTCAAATTTTCCGAGTCACTCCGCCGGGATATAGCTCATCGTCGTCTTCCTCCGACCAGTTCGGGAAGCGTATCCACGCTGTTTCCGCGAGGTTGTTTTGAAGGTCACGAGAAGAAAGAGCTAGGGTTCGTCCATTTCGTCAACACTTTTCTCCGATTTATCTTCGCCGTTACGGTTTTCTTTCATTTCCTTCTCTTTTTTTTTTCCTGATTTTTCATGGGTCCGATCTCTTTCTTTTTCATATATTATCTTAGATCTGTTTGTTTCATTATTACTTTTTAATCAATTTTGGTAGATTCGTCGAGTTGGATTCTCTGCTTTGATTGATCTGCGGAAAAAAAAAATGGCGGGAGGGTTTAGGGTGCTGCATCTGGTGAGGCCGTTCCTGGCGATCTTGCCGGAGGTGGAGAGTGCAGATCGGAGGATACCTTTCAGGGAGAAGGTCATCTACACGGTGATATCTCTTTTCATCTTTCTGGTCTGTAGTCAGCTTCCTCTATATGGCATCCACTCAACCACTGGTGCCGATCCGTTTTATTGGATGCGTGTCATTCTCGCGTCCAACAGAGGAACTGTTATGGAGTTGGGGATTACTCCCATTGTGACATCTGGACTAGTTATGCAACTGTTGGCTGGATCCAAGATCATCGAAGTCGATAATAGCGTTAGAGAAGATCGGGCGTTGTTGTAAGTGATTGCTGCTTTGCATGAGGCCCCAGTTTTTGATGTATTGATATTTTAATTAAAGTTCGTTATAATTTCTGCTGTGTTGGTAAATTAGTGTAAGCTTTTGACAATTGTATGTTGGCAACCTTTTGAGATTAGATGTAATCATATTCGCATGCACAAAACCTTGGTAGAGTGGTGCCTTTTCACCCATCATAATGGAAAATATTATCCATCCGCAATATTTGGGTAATTGACATACAAGGAGCTCACGAATTCCTGAAACATAGGTGTTGCTGATCTCTCACACATGTTGTGGCATTTCCATCCACTTATAGTATAAGTATGGTCCTCTTCATGCTCAGAACAAGCTTGCCCGATGCTTGTATGATCTGGCTGAAAGATAATCAGATAACATAGGTTATTTTCGATAAGATCATAGTGTATCTACTTTGATTTATTCAGTAATCAACAATGTAATAAGTGACAGAAATAATAATTGCCAAACATTTGTCTCAGAAGAAATCCACTTAGTCATCTAAGTTTGATTCTATACATAAATTTTATATCTTTTAATGTAATTTTTTCACTTAAAAAAAACCTCAGCAAATCATATGGATATAACCCACAAATCAAGATGGTTAAATCCTTGAAAGATTATGACTCTTTAGAAAAATATTCCAGACTTAAAAATTTGGGCAGATTTGACTCGAATCCTGATCTTTCCTAGCTTTTTGCTTCTAACACTTTCTTCCTTCTAGATAGATACCATAAGACATCTAAAATTAAATGGTCTCTACAAGCAGCTAAACCCATTTAAAAATTGCTCAAACGGATTAGTTGGTTTTATTTCCTCAAAATATCTGACAACCCATAATGAAGATGTATCATCATCAATGCTTGTGCTTTCAATGACTAAGTTTCATTGTCCAGTTCAGAAATATTGATAAATGATTGGATAGCAACTCAAGCAGAAGGATACTTAGATATTTGAAACTTCGGTATTATTTAAGCTAACATTGATTCTCGACTTTAAAGGAACCTAGTGGCTGATGTCTTATTTGAAAAATCTTCAAGCATGGATGTCTAAGTTTTGTCCATCCCAGTTTTTACTGTCATTAAACAATACAAGCCATTTTCATTGTTTGCAAAACTGGGAAAACAAAGGGATTTATTTAAAAATATTTAAAACATACATTTATTTTGAAAACAAAGGGATCCTTGATTAATATGCACTAGGAGAATCTTGAAGAAGGTTTAATAACCGATCCTGGACAAAGTTTTGCATGTAGTGTCCAAGGGTGTCATTTGTTTTGTTTAAAAAGTTTGTAGTTTGGACTTCTTTTTCATACTTGACCTCTTTGCAAGTGTATTTTGTCATATGCAAAATAGTAAAGTGTAGCATCGGAACACTGGGGAATGGTGTGGCAGCATGCATGTGTTTGTGCTTCATAACATTAAAAAGTTTGTAGTTTGGACTTCGTTTTCATACTTAACCTCTTTGCAAGTGTATTTTGTCATATGCAAAATAGTAAAGTGTAGCATCGGAACACTGGGGAATGGTGTGGCAGCATGCATGTGTTTGTGCTTCATAACATTTACAATTTAAACCTGTATCACACCGTTCTCTACTTAGCAATTGGTATATGGCATTATGTGCATCAGTGAATTTCATTGTTTGGAATGCATAATGCATTTTTTTCATGATTTTCCTTAGTGTATACTTTATAAATGCACAAATAAACTTCCACTATGACTTTGGTTTGGTTCTTTAGATTATGAACTTATAGCTAAGCCATTGTCAGGAATGGAGCACAGAAGTTACTTGGCATTCTAATTGCAATAGGAGAGGCAGTGGCTTATGTTCTTTCTGGGATGTATGGCAGTGTCAGCCAACTTGGTTCTGGTAATGCTATACTGATAATCCTTCAGCTTTGCTTTGCCGGTATCATTGTCATTTGTTTAGATGAACTGCTCCAAAAGGGTTATGGTCTTGGATCTGGCATTTCGCTTTTCATAGCCACCAACATATGGTGTGTTTCATTCTTTCTTTCTTTTTATCTCAAGTCTTATTTGTCCAACAAATTCTTTTGTATTAAACATGAAATTTCAAATATATTTGCAGTGAAAATATCATCTGGAAGGCATTTAGTCCCACCACCATTAACACTGGAAGGGGTGCTGAATTTGAGGGTGCAGTTATCGCATTGTTCCATTTACTAATTACTCGAACGGACAAGGTCCGTGCACTACGGGAAGCTTTTTACCGGCAAAATCTCCCAAATGTGACCAATCTACTTGCTACTGTTTTGGTCTTTCTCATTGTCATATATTTCCAAGGATTTCGAGTGGTTCTTCCAGTTAGGTCGAAGAATGCTCGTGGACAGCAGGGTTCTTATCCTATCAAGCTATTTTACACCTCCAACATGCCTATTATCTTACAGTCTGCGCTTGTATCCAACTTATATTTCATATCTCAGGTAAGCAGCCTTATTATTTTCTATGTTTTTCTGGTAAGCCTAAATTTACAAATATCTCATCTCTTTTGTATTTGTGGCAGTTGCTTTATAGGAGGTACAGTGGAAATTTCCTTGTAAATCTGCTGGGTACATGGAAGGAATCCGAATATTCTGGTCAATCTGTACCTGTTGGTGGGATAGCTTATTATATTACAGCTCCATCGAGGTGATCATATTCAGATTTTTTGTTTTCTGTCTCAATTCTCTTACTTGTTTTAGGCCTTGTATTCATGATTTTCCATATTATCATATTGTAGTCTACTTTTTTTTTATGTACTTTTAAGTGGTTATATTTTTCAAGGCATTTACGTAGCCTTCTTGTTCTAATTCTGTGATGCAGTCTGGCAGATATGGCTGCAAATCCATTCCATGCTCTTTTTTACATAGTTTTTATGCTCTCTGCATGTGCACTTTTCTCAAAGACTTGGATCGAGGTATCCGGGTCATCTGCAAGAGATGTAGCTAAGCAGCTCAAGGTATGTTTGCAGCTTTTTTTTTTTTATCTGCAACTTGTCCTTATATATTTGTAAAAAATGATTCCGGCTGGTAACTAGCCATTGTAATGTTTTCTGTCTTCAGAAGTTCCCTAATTGCTCTCTTTTGTAATCCTTGGTTAGTATTTGATCAATAAATTGCCGGGCGTGGCCCTAACTTTTTTCAATACAAGCTATAGCCATGCTTGGATTCATTTTGTCCACGTTTAATGAAATAAAATCGTTGATATAGTTTTTTTTTTCATTTTTTTACTTTTGTTGTGTTTTATTTTCTCCATGATGGGGTAAGCAGATTGTGGGCATTGCTTCACCTAAATTCAAAACTAAATTGCAAACATCATTCTGGAGTGTATTAATCATTCTGGAAACACTACAGAATGTGAATCATTTATTGATTTTGAATTTAGTTTTACAAAGAGAGAATTTTGTAAAGCTTAATTATATGTACGCTTCTCTAGGTGTATTTAATTTTACTTCAAACTTATTTTGAGTCTGTCTAGCTCTCTCAGAGAATGTAATTGGGAGATTAACATAGGTTGAATTCCATGCAGGTGTTTTTAAATTTATGGACTTGAGTATATTTTAGGAAATTTGCCTGCATTTCAAGATAATTACGTGTGTTCTGAAGTAATATTCAAGCTGTGTGCCTCATGAAGCATGTACAAGACCTTATTTGTTTCGAATTCGTGCAATGCTTCATTTGACTCTTTCAATAAAACACGTTTTGTTGGGTGTATTTACTTTTACTTTAAACTTATTTTGAATCTGCGAAGCGCTCTCAGAGAATGTAATTGGGAGATTAACATAGGTTGAATCCCAGGCAGGTGTTTTTAAATTTATGACTTGAGTATATTTTAGGAAATTTGCCTGAATTTCAAGATAATTACATGTGTTCTGAAGTAATATTCAAGCTGTGTGCCTCATGAAGCATGTACAAGACCTTCTTTGTTTAAAGATTCTAATGCGTGCAAAGCTTCATTTTGACTCTTTCAATAAAACACGTTTTGTCAGTTTATACATATGAGTTGCGGATTTGATGGCATTTATGACATTCTAAATTATCATTGACATATATTCGTTTCTATTCAGTCCATGTGTTTTTAAATTTATGAACTTTTTATTGGATTTATTCATGCTTGTTGCATCTACTTTCAGGCGAACTACAAATTGTCTGCAAGTTTTATTTAATTCATGTATTTACTTGTTTGCGAGCTATTGCGTTCTTTGCATGTTCACTGTGTATTCTATATAAGACTAATTTTTGTTCAATTTGGATCATTATATCTTATAACATAGTATAAATGCTTATTGAAAGGCGATCTTTATACTCGCTGGCAATTCATTAAATCTTATCGGGAGTGTTGGGCTACTCACCCCGCCAAAAAAAATTGTGTATAGTCAATGTCATTAGACACCACAACCTAAATTTTAGAACTCACTATATTAAGAAAGGTATGTATGGGGTATTTGCATAAAAAAAGTATGTTAGCACGGAGTTTTTTTGTTTGTGCTAAGAAAAGGGCGCACGAGTAATTATTTTTGTATCTCATCATTTTTGTCATTTTTACATTTTATTTATTCTGATTTTAAACAATTTGCTCAGGTGCTCCATTTTAAATTTTGGTATTCTCCTGTTATCATCCCCAATATGAGGGCTACATTCGGAGTTTGGATCTGTTCATTGCACTTAGCAAGGCGTGCATGATCAATATCGTGAGACACTGGTTCAAATTTTTAAAACTCATCATGCCAAGAAAAGCTCATATGATACTTGCAAGAAAAATTTGCATTCCATAATTTGTACCATCATGCCTAAGAAAAATGAACACACTGCTCACTTGCTTTGTCCCATGTGTCACATATGAGTTTTCCCTGTCTTGCTAAGAAAAGCATTTACGCGTTGCACTTGTCATGCTAAATGAGCCGCAAACAGGAGTTTTAGGGTTGCATTTTTTATATCTTTGTGCGAAATCGATGATGATGGGGTGACAACAAGATTTGTGAGGGACAACATAATCTTTTCTTATTTTGTTTTTACTAGTTTAAAGAGTGAGTGGAAATGTGGGTTCCTCTATTTGGAAGAAAAGAGGGTGGTTGTTTTGTGCAAAGTGGGGGTTGAGCTAGGAGTTCGGTTGAGGGAACGGATAAGAAAGAAGTGGAATGCTGGCCTTGGGGCCTTGGTCCACTCAAAAGGAAGGTGAGGGCTACGGTGCATGAGACGAGAGGATGTTAGCAGCTAGGGGGTTTTGGTGGGGAAAATGATCTTGTGAGCTTGAAATGGGTTGAAAATCTTGGCTTACGATTGAGAGAGCAGCGAGGAGATAGGAATGGTCTCTAGAGGATTTGCATGCGTGAGGCAAAGATGCAGGCAGAAGTGTTGTAGAGAGAGTTTAGGTAGTCGGAGGCACAGGTTGGGGCTAAGTTAACGAGCTATGGTTGCTCCCAGTTTATAGAGGTGGAAAGGGAGATTGGATGAGTGGCATGTTGAAGCTTGTTGGTAGGAGTGACATGGAGCGTGGTTCTGCTTGTAAGAGGAGACGAGGTTGCCTATTCTGGCATGAGGTGTGAATCTGGGGTTAGCGAACTGGAGCAGAGGTTAGTGAATTGGGCACGGGCTGGAGGGTCACTGCCGGTGGTAGGGTGGTTAGGCAGGGTGGTTGCGTGAGGTTTTGCTGAGGTGAAAAGAGAGAAGTGAAGGCCTCGGGTAGGTAACAAGTGATTGGGCTACGTTGGGGGCGAACATGAAACATATGAGAGGGATGGGATTAAATCTATGGTGTGAGAGGGGAGAGGAAGATGGATCCTTGTGCGTGTATTCTTTGCGGAAGAGAGGGGCAAGGTCGACGGAATGGGATTTTAATATCATCATTATTATATTTAGATGGCAGTAAAGTTGTATGTAGGGGATGGGCGACAACAGTGACAATGGGAGATTGTAGGCAACAAGATTAGAATTGTGGGTTAATAAGAAATTTTAAATTTATTTAATATTTCAATATTAATAAAATTTTATTAAACCTATAATAATTTTAAATTAATAGAGTTATTTTTATGCATCCTAGCCTACCGTGTAGCTTGATTTATCTGTTGCCTTGAGTTGTGTTGTTAGCCTCAAATTTTATGTTGGCTTCTTGTGAGTGAGATCCAAACAATGTGTTCTTCCCGGGTAATTGCAACAGCTTTGGATAAGCTTGTGCAGTCTGTTTGCGATCGGAGATTATTTGAGCAATTTCAGCGACATCTAGGCAATATGAGGCCATATGGTGCATGTCACACCGGCATTTTGTTATTTTTGCTATGATTGGTCATTTTGATCATGGTAAGTCTATTCTTCAGTAATATCGATACTCTGAACGAATGTATGCAGTCCATTTTGTGTGCGAACATTGTTCAGGTAGTTTTAACTAGATTATAATTACTTTAGACTCGATCCATGCATTGTTACATCTATGCATCACTACATTTGTTCTCCATTGCCTGCATTGAGTGGCCTCTATTGGACAATTTCGGGCCTTTGAACAAATTGGTGAAGTTCATTTTACTAACGGGTAATGTTTCAAGTATTTGGGCGTGACCAAAGGATTTTAACCTTGATTTGCATGACATCACATTCATCATTTGTCGCACTTGCCATGTCTGATCGATCAACTTATGGAAAATATATTAATGTCAACAAAACTCAAGATTGCTGTTGTAAGTTTTGATTCATATATAGGGATCACTTTTTCTCCACCTTCATAGTTTTTTCATAATCATTTGTTGTAGAGAAAATGAAATTTACTAGTCCATGATGAATTTTTGGGAGCATACTTAAACTCTACGAAAAAAAAGGGTGTAAGAATGGTAGCAGATATGGAATTGACTGATGAATTTTTTGAAACGAAAATAGATAGTCATATTGGTAAAGACATTAGAAGTATGATTAGTGCTTCTGCTCGTTATGTTTGATTGTAGGGTGGTTCGAAAAAACTCAAGGTTACTTTATTTCTTTTTATATTTACACTGCCAAAATCTTTCATATCACATAAAAATTCCACTATTTTAAATTTTAAAAATGAAACACGCATTTTCATGTATAGGTACAAAGACATATATAGAGAGAGATAAATACCTTATACGAGATCTGATTTTTCATGTCAAATTTAAATTTTCTTTTTTTTTAAAATTGCAGGAACAGCAAATGGTGATGCCAGGCCATCGGGAATCCAATCTACAGAAGGAGCTGAACCGTTATATTCCAACAGCTGCCGCTTTTGGCGGAATGTGCATTGGTGCTCTCACCGTGGTAGCTGATTTCATGGGAGCAATCGGTTCCGGGACTGGAATTCTTCTTGCCGTCACTATCATATATCAATATTTTGAGACTTTTGAGAAGGAGAGAGCAACCGAACTTGGTTTCTTTGGCTTATAAATAGAAGGATTTTTAGCGTTGCTAATTACTTATTTCCGTATCCCTGTCTAGGAATATAAGTTACAGTGCAGTCTCATTGCATCGCATTTTTCAATCAGTTTCTCTGTTTAGCGTTTCAGTAAGCAAATTGGGATAATAATATGGACGTGCAGAGAGGTAGGTTTTACCCATGCTGAGATGAGATATCAATTTTGATTTTTGATACTATTTCTCTTTAGTTTTTGATTAACAACTGCTTGCTTGCTTATTTTGTCCATCTTCTAGTTCGTGCTTATTGGGAAATGTTTGTTGATTTGATATTGAATTCAGTGTTCGGTAGGATACATGCATGTTTGCCTTTATTTGCAAGCACCAATCTTTTATATGTTATTTGATAATTAGGCTTTTTTATTGGTATTTGTGTTCTTTGATGTGTGTATGTGTGTGTGTGTATGCTTGTATGATTGTTCGTGCAAGGTCATTTTAGTTTGAGTCTTTAAAAGTATCAAATCAATTCATTTTATTTAAATTGGTGCTGAAATCTATAATTTATTTGATACTTTTATAGACTCTTCAAAGTAAAATGGCCCTCTCTCTCTTGATTTGAAAGTCTTGGGTATAAATGTAAAAATCAAAGTTATGTATGTTAATGTCTAATTTATTTTTAAAATTAAGAGAAGTAATTTAGCAAACAGTTTTTATAACAAAAATATTTTTAAATAATTAAAAAAAAAAACATAGTGATGTTGGTGGGTTGCTATGCTTTTTGTTGGTCCAGTTCTTTGAGTAATCTCTCTTCTAAGTTGCATAGGATCACAAATATCACAAACGAAATTGGGATTCATGAAGGTCTGACCAAAAATTGACTTACCCGAATCTGACTTGTCTTCAACCCGCAGACCTGACTAGGCCCATATAATTCATTTAACATAAAAAATAACCATTATTTGGGCTGAATCGATTTTGGGTCAATTTTGAGTTGAAAGGTTGATTTTAAGTTAATTTAGGATCATGAGGTCAACTCAAATCTAAAGAAAATTAAATGGGTTTGTATCTTTAACTTGAATCTGATAAAAAAAAATAATCATTTGGGTCAATCCAAATTCAAATTTCTTATTCAAACTTGGGATGAATTGGGTCAATTTTTAACTCCCCTTGAATTACTCCCTAACCGGAGAACATGTAAATCCAACAGTGGAATCAATTGATTGCAGTTTTTAAATAAGGAGGAAGAATGTATTAAAGCAAATTAATTAATTATTATGCTTTGTTCATGATTAAAAATTATTAATTTCTCTTTCAGCAACTTTTCCTTTAGGATTAATACATAACTAAACTAAAAAGATTAAAATATATTTATAAGCATCAAACAAAGCCAAAGTTTATCATGCAATACAAAAAAGTGGTATTTACATGTATCACATCTTAAAATTTCTATTTACATATGAAGCACCCCGAACCTTTCTAATTCATTAAAAAAAGGAACTCACCACTTCAAAGAAGAATAAGAGAGAACATGAATGGGCAAAGCCATGGCAGAGGTGCTGCAGATGGCCGTTCATTGATGAGAGACATAGATCTTGAAAGTGAGCCGACCTTTCTCTGTTATTTACTGAATTGGAGTCAGGATTGGAGAAGATAAGCTTTGAGGACTGGAGAGGAGTTCGTCGGCACCGGAGAAGAGAAGGAACGGAGCTTAACGGGGTTTCTTCTTTTTTTTTGCATATTAAAAATGTTTTAAGTGCTTTATACGTAAATAGAAACTTTAGGGAGTGGAATTATGTAAATATCTCTGTTTTGGGGCTTTAAACTGTATAAAGACTATTGCCAACCACTATGGCAAGTTGGCAGCTTGATTTTTTCTCATTAATCTGAAACATAAAGCTTCTCATTTACGCAGTGGCAGCACATTCAACTGATACAATAATTATTCAATCACTTAAAGAATAAGCATCCCTCTCATAGGATTTGGTACACCCTTATCATTTTGTTGGCTTAACTATCTGTGAAACCAAACATTGTGAATTTAGCTCGAAGGTAGTTAATTGCTCAAAAATTGATTCTAATTATAGCTCTGATGAAGATCATATCGAAATAAACGAGAGAAGTTATGAGCCAAAATTTTGGATCAAATTTTTTTGAGCAGATTTTGAGCAATAAACCAGTAGGTTCTAATTGGCTCAAAATTTTTTTTATCTATAAAAAATATTTAATGATCAATAAAATCAAATATAACGGACCCAAATAAATCAATTTGGGCCATCTTTCAGATTTTGAGCCAATTTCAAGTTGGAATGGATAAAAAAAACTCAAATTTGAGCCAACTCATTTCGATTTGGAGCTGAAATGAGATCGATCCATCGAGCCGAGTTCGCTCAATATCGCGCATAATAAGCCTCGAGCCGATTTCAATCTAAGCTCAATCCATTCGAGCTAATTTTGGGCCGTTGAGGGCCTATCTCAGTTCAAATTAAGCTCGTTAAAGGATCTAATGAAACCTTTCTTCAACATCAACATCATCATCTTTGCTGGAAGGCCCAAAAAAAAAAAATAATAATAATAAAATAAAATAAAATAAAAGATTGTTAATAGTGTAATTTTGATTTTGGATAAGCCAATGCGAGATTAGCGTCTAATTTAGGTCAGTTTAAGTGACTGAAAAATAATCGGGTCCAGTTCCAATCAGTCAATTTGAAAATAATAGTTTAACTCATTTGATTTTTTTTTTAGTTAAAACTCAGATTTAGCTATAAAAAAGTTGTTTTTACAGGATTATGATGTCTAATTTGGCAGAAGATATTATGTACGGATAATTGACATGTGGGCAACATCCTGGATCTCATCACGCTTTGTGCACAACGGCGTGGTGCGATCCATTCAATCGTTTGAAAGTTCAGACGATAGATGTCATATTTTCTCTTATTGCGAGTTGTCTAATAAGAGAGTTTTATCGGCTTTATTTGTAAAATATTGTAACCTCTATTTAAACACATATGTTGAATGAAAAAGAGAATTTTTGGCTTATTCACTTTCAATTTGGTATCAGCCAATCCTAGCCGTCCGCATCAATCACATCCCGCCGCTCCCTGTCTGCATCGATTGCCACTCCTGATCTTCAGGGCCCACTGCTTGTGCTTCTACATGCGAAGTCCGATGCAGGAGATGCGCCCGCTTTCCATGAGGGAGACGCAGTTGTGTCGAGCGCCACTCGACGCCTTTCAGGTCGCCACCATCCCTTGTCGTCGTCCTCCTACCTGCTGTCCTCCAGGCTGCCACCATCTTTCTAGGACGCCGTTGCCGTTTGTCCAAGCCACTGCCGCAACCTCCTTTCCAGGCCGGCGCCGCCACACCTACTGCAGTCGGGCTGCCACACGAAGAAGATCCCGATATTGATGATGAGATAGATCAAAATTGAGTCTAAAGGAGGAAGGGAATTCTTCATGGTTTGTATGACCTAGAAGAGAGTCCAGGTGATCGAAGATGACAGGAGATGGAGATAATGTGGGGAGTAAAGTATTGTATCTTTTGGGAATGATTGATCTCGAGGCCCTGAAGGTCCTTGTAAGGCTCATATAGGGAGCTAGTTCCTTGACAAGACCACAACTTCAATGCAGGCTTCAACGAAAGTGAAGCTAGATCTCTCTCCCTTGTATCTAAAGCTTGAATGACCGATCACTTATCTGAGCTTGTCACGTTAGATTGAGGCAACTTTAGTAGGGAAGAGCTAGAGAGGTATCTGATCGAGGACAAACCAAAAAGTGATAGTGATGAGAGAGATAAGTGGCAAGCAACTCACACTTTAGTCTACACCTAGTTGCTCCCCTAGTTGCTCAACTCAATGGTTCCGCTAATCACAGTCTCAGTTGATGGCATGCAAATGGTGAGGGACATTTAGGCAAAGTTGAAGAAGATTAGGAAGTGCTACAACTGTGGTGATGTTGGTCATCTGAGCAGTGGCTGCCCTAAGCCATTGAAATAGAGAGAGGCCGGTGGACGTGGATAGAGTGGAGGGCGAGATCATGGTCGTGGGGGTTGCAAATGTGGAATTAGGGGCAATCGGGCAAGTACTACAACTTGGTCTCATTGAAGAGCAAGAAT
>NW_018164503.1:60490-63318 GCF_001263595.1 Phalaenopsis equestris | reverse complement strand
TCATTCATAGGTAAAATTAGGGGCAAAACCAACATTTTTTTTAAAAGGGCAAATTATTCCCCTAGACTTAATATGAGAGGAGCTATGATAACGAATAACACAAAGATATTTCAGGAGAGACAAAACCGATATTTTATGAGAGGCAAAAAGTCAAATTGCTCATCCATATAAGTAAAAATCTGAATTAGAGGTAAGGGGGTAGGGGGGTTGCAATTGACCCCTGGGCTCTTTTTAGATCCACCCCTCGGTGAGATGACATGTATGGTAAATACATAGGAATTGAGTGGTATGTGTGTAAATCTTAAAAAAAAAAGATTTATATACATACCACTCAAGTCCTATGTATCTACATATGGAACACATAAACTTTAATTTGTATGCACACTCCATTTAACTTGTGCACGGAAAACACTTCTCGCACTTTAAAAGTTAAAATGCTGGTTTTTATGGTGTGATATGAAAGATTTAAATGATACCAATAATAACAGTAAAATTTAAATGTTCAATATGTAAATACATATGAAAAGGGTGCAATGTATGCAAATGCACCGCCCATTAAAAAAAAATTAAAAAAAAATTAAATAAAATAAAAAACCGTAAAACGCATTACAGGTCTGAGTTACGACTGACTCAAATTTTCCGAGTCACTCCGCCGGGATATAGCTCATCGTCGTCTTCCTCCGACCAGTTCGGGAAGCGTATCCACGCTGTTTCCGCGAGGTTGTTTTGAAGGTCACGAGAAGAAAGAGCTAGGGTTCGTCCATTTCGTCAACACTTTTCTCCGATTTATCTTCGCCGTTACGGTTTTCTTTCATTTCCTTCTCTTTTTTTTTTCCTGATTTTTCATGGGTCCGATCTCTTTCTTTTTCATATATTATCTTAGATCTGTTTGTTTCATTATTACTTTTTAATCAATTTTGGTAGATTCGTCGAGTTGGATTCTCTGCTTTGATTGATCTGCGGAAAAAAAAAATGGCGGGAGGGTTTAGGGTGCTGCATCTGGTGAGGCCGTTCCTGGCGATCTTGCCGGAGGTGGAGAGTGCAGATCGGAGGATACCTTTCAGGGAGAAGGTCATCTACACGGTGATATCTCTTTTCATCTTTCTGGTCTGTAGTCAGCTTCCTCTATATGGCATCCACTCAACCACTGGTGCCGATCCGTTTTATTGGATGCGTGTCATTCTCGCGTCCAACAGAGGAACTGTTATGGAGTTGGGGATTACTCCTATTGTGACATCTGGACTAGTTATGCAACTGTTGGCTGGATCCAAGATCATCGAAGTCGATAATAGCGTTAGAGAAGATCGGGCGTTGTTGTAAGTGATTGCTGCTTTGCATGAGGCCCCAGTTTTTGATGTATTGATATTTTAATTAAAGTTCGTTATAATTTCTGCTGTGTTGGTAAATTAGTGTAAGCTTTTGACAATTGTATGTTGGCAACCTTTTGAGATTAGATGTAATCATATTCGCATGCACAAAACCTTGGTAGAGTGGTGCCTTTTCACCCATCATAATGGAAAATATTATCCATCCGCAATATTTGGGTAATTGACATACAAGGAGCTCACGAATTCCTGAAACATAGGTGTTGCTGATCTCTCACACATGTTGTGGCATTTCCATCCACTTATAGTATAAGTATGGTCCTCTTCATGCTCAGAACAAGCTTGCCCGATGCTTGTATGATCTGGCTGAAAGATAATCAGATAACATAGGTTATTTTCGATAAGATCATAGTGTATCTACTTTGATTTATTCAGTAATCAACAATGTAATAAGTGACAGAAATAATAATTGCCAAACATTTGTCTCAGAAGAAATCCACTTAGTCATCTAAGTTTGATTCTATACATAAATTTTATATCTTTTAATGTAATTTTTTCACTTAAAAAAAACCTCAGCAAATCATATGGATATAACCCACAAATCAAGATGGTTAAATCCTTGAAAGATTATGACTCTTTAGAAAAATATTCCAGACGTAAAAATTTGGGCAGATTTGACTCGAATCCTGATCTTTCCTAGCTTTTTGCTTCTAACACCTTCTTCCTTCTAGATAGATACCATAAGACATCTAAAATTAAATGGTCTCTACAAGCAGCTAAACCCATTTAAAAATTGCTCAAACGGATTAGTTGGTTTTATTTCCTCAAAATATCTGACAACCCATAATGAAGATGTATCATCATCAATGCTTGTGCTTTCAGTGACCAAGTTTCATTGTCCAGTTCAGAAATATTGATAAATGATTGGATAGCAACTCAAGCATAAGGATACTTAGATATTTGAAACTTCGGTATTATTTAAGCTAACATTGATTCTCGACTTTAAAGGAACCTAGTGGCTGATGTCTGATTTGAAAAATCTTCAAGCATGGATGTCTAAGTTTTGTCCTTCCCAGTTTTTACTGTCATTAAACAATACAAGCCATTTTCATTGTTTACAAAACTGGGAAAACAAAGGGATTTATTTAAAAATATTTAAAACATACATTTATTTTGAAAACAAAGGGATCCTTGATTAATATGCACTAGGAGAATCTTGAAGAAGGTTTAATAACCGATCCTGGACAAAGTTTTGCATGTAGTGTCCAAGGGTGTCATTTGTTTTGTTTAAAAAGTTTGTAGTTTGGACTTCTTTTTCATACTTGCCCTCTTTGCAAGTGTATTTTGTCATATGCAAAATAGTAAAGTGTAGCATCGGAACACTGGGGAATGGTGTGGCAGCATGCATGTGTTTGTGCTTCATAACATTAAAAAGTTTGTAGTTTGGACTTCTTTTTCATACTTGACCTCTTTGCAAGTGTAGTAAAATTTAAATGTTCAATA
>NW_018164503.1:40914-60476 GCF_001263595.1 Phalaenopsis equestris | reverse complement strand
TTAAAAAGTTTGTAGTTTGGACTTCTTTTTCATACTTGACCTCTTTGCAAGTGTATTTTGTCATATGCAAAATAGTAAAGTGTAGCATCGGAACACTGGGGAATGGTGTGGCAGCATGCATGTGTTTGTGCTTCATAACATTTACAATTTAAACCTGTATCACACCGTTCTCTACTTAGCAATTGGTATATGGCATTATGTGCATCAGTGAATTTCATTGTTTGGAATGCATAATGCATTTTTTTCATGATTTTCCTTAGTGTATACTTTATAAATGCACAAATAAACTTCCACTATGACTTTGGTTTGGTTCTTTAGATTATGAACTTATAGCTAAGCCATTGTCAGGAATGGAGCACAGAAGTTACTTGGCATTCTAATTGCAATAGGAGAGGCAGTGGCTTATGTTCTTTCTGGGATGTATGGCAGTGTCAGCCAACTTGGTTCTGGTAATGCTATACTGATAATCCTTCAGCTTTGCTTTGCCGGTATCATTGTCATTTGTTTAGATGAACTGCTCCAAAAGGGTTATGGTCTTGGATCTGGCATTTCGCTTTTCATAGCCACCAACATATGGTGTGTTTCTTGCTTTCTTTCTTTTTATCTCAAGTCTTATTTGACCAACAAAGTCTTTTGTATTAAACATGAAATTTCAAATATATTTGCAGTGAAAATATCATCTGGAAGGCATTTAGTCCCACCACCATTAACACTGGAAGGGGTGCTGAATTTGAGGGTGCAGTTATCGCATTGTTCCATTTACTAATTACTCGAACGGACAAGGTCCGTGCACTACGGGAAGCTTTTTACCGGCAAAATCTCCCAAATGTGACCAATCTACTTGCTACTGTTTTGGTCTTTCTCATTGTCATATATTTCCAAGGATTTCGAGTGGTTCTTCCAGTTAGGTCGAAGAATGCTCGTGGACAGCAGGGTTCTTATCCTATCAAGCTATTTTACACCTCCAACATGCCTATTATCTTACAGTCTGCGCTTGTATCCAACTTATATTTCATATCTCAGGTAAGCAGCCTTATTATTTTCTATGTTTTTCTGGTAAGCCTAAATTTACAAATATCTCATCTCTTTTGTATTTGTGGCAGTTGCTTTATAGGAGGTACAGTGGAAATTTCCTTGTAAATCTGCTGGGTACATGGAAGGAATCCGAATATTCTGGTCAATCTGTACCTGTTGGTGGGATAGCTTATTATATTACAGCTCCATCGAGGTGATTATATTCAGATTTTTTGTTTTCTTTCTCAATTCTCTTACTTGTTTTAGGCCTTGTACTCATGATTTTCCATATTATCATATTGCAGTCCACTTTTTTTTATGTACTTTTAAGTGGTTATATTTTTCAAGGCATTTACGTAGCCTTCTTGTTCTAATTCTGTGATGCAGTCTGGCAGATATGGCTGCAAATCCATTCCATGCTCTTTTTTACATAGTTTTTATGCTCTCTGCATGTGCACTTTTCTCAAAGACTTGGATCGAGGTATCCGGGTCATCTGCAAGAGATGTAGCTAAGCAGCTCAAGGTATGTTTGCAGCTTTTTTTTTTTTATCTGCAACTTGTCCTTATATATTTGTAAAAAATGATTCCGACTGGTAACTAGCCATTGTAATGTTTTCTGTCTTCAGAAGTTCCCTAATTGCTCTCTTTTGTAATCCTTGGTTAGTATTTGATCAATAAATTGCCGGGCGTGGCCCTAACTTTTTTCAATACAAGCTATAGCCATGCTTGGATTCATTTTGTCCACGTTTAATGAAATAAAATCGTTGATATAGTTTTTTTTTTCATTTTTTTACTTTTGTTGTGTTTTATTTTCTCCATGATGGGGTAAGCAGATTGTGGGCATTGCTTCACCTAAATTCAAAACTAAATTGCAAACATCATTCTGGAGTGTATTAATCATTCTGGAGACACTACAGAATGTGAATTATTTATTGATTTTGAATTTAGTTTTACAAAGAGAGAATTTTGTAAAGCTTAATTATATGTACGCTTCTCTAGGTGTATTTAATTTTACTTCAAACTTATTTTGAGTCTGTCTAGCTCTCTCAGAGAATGTAATTGGGAGATTAACATAGGTTGAATTCCATTCAGATGTTTTTAAATTTATGGACTTGAGTATATTTAAGGAAATTTGCCTGCATTTCAAGATAATTTCGTGTGCTCTGAAGTAATATTCTAGCTGTGTGCCTCATGAAGCATGTACAAGACGTTATTTGTTTCTTATGCGTGCAATACTTCATTTTGACTCTTTCAATAAAACATGTTTTGTTGGGTGTATGTACTTTTACTTTAAACTTATTTTGAATCTGCAAAGCGCTCTCAGAGAATGTAATTGGGAGATTAACATAGGTTGAATCTCATGCAGGTGTTTTTAAATTTATGATTTGAGTATATTTTAGGAAATTTGCCTGAATTTCAAGATAATTACATGTGTTCTGAAGTAATATTCAAGCTGTGTGCCTCATGAAGCATGTACAAGACCTTCTTTGTTTAAAGATTCTAATGCGTGCAAAGCTTCATTTTGACTCTTTCAATAAAACACGTTTTGTCCGTTTATACATATGAGTTGCGGATTTGATGGCATTTGAGACATTCTAAATTATTATTGAAATATATTCGTTTCTATTCAGTCCATGTGTTTTTAAATTTATGAACTTTTTATTGGATTTATTCATGCTTGTTGCATCTACTTTCAGGCGAACTACAAATTGTCTGCAAGTTTTATTTAATTCATGTATTTACTTGTTTGCGAGCTATTGCGTTCTTTGCATGTTCACTGTGTATTCTATATAAGACTAATTTTTGTTCAATTTGGATCATTATATCTTATAACATAGTATAAATGCTTATTGAAAGGCGATGTTTATACTCGCCGGCGATTCATTAAAGCTTATCGGGAGTGTTAGGCTACTCACCCCGCCAAAAAAAAGTGTGCATAGTCAATGTCATTAGACACCACAGCCTAAATTTTAGAACTCACTATATTAAGAAAGGTATGTATGGGGTATTTGCATAAAAAAAGTATGTTAGCACGGAGTTTTTTTGTTTGTGCTAAGAAAAGGGCGCACGAGTAATTATTTTTGTATCTCATCATTTTTGTCATTTTTACATTTTATTTATTCTGATTTTAAACAATTTGCTCAGGTGCTCCATTTTAAATTTTGGTATTCTCCTGTTATCATCCCCAATATGAGGGCTATATTCGGAGTTTGGATCTGCTCATTGCACTTAGCAAGGCATGATCAATATCATGAGACACTGTGGTTGAAATTTTTAAAACTCATCATGCCAAGAAAAGCTCATATGATACTTGCAAGAAAAAATTGCATTCCAAAATTTGTACCATCATGCTAAGAAAAATGAACACACTGCTCACTTGCTTTGTCCCACGTGTCACATATGAGTTTTCCCTGTCTTGCTAAGAAAAGCATTTACGCGTTGCACTTGTCATGCTAAATGAGCCGCAAGGAGGAGTTGTAGGGTTGCATTTTTTTATATCTTTGTGTGAAATCGATGATGATGGGGTGACAACAAGATTTGTGAGGGACAACATAATCTTTTATTTCTTATTTTGTTATTACTAGTTTAAAGAGTGAGTGGAAATGTGGGTTCCTCTATTTGGAAGAAAAGAGGGTGGTTGTTTTGTGCAAAGTGGGGGTTGAGCTAGGAGTTCGGTTGAGGGAACGGATAAGAAAGAAGTGGAATGCTGGCCTTGGGGCCTTGGTCCACTCAAAAGGAAGGTGAGGGCTACGGTGCATGAGACGAGAGGATGTTAGCGGCTAGGGGGTTTTGGTGGGGAAAATGATCATGCGAGCTCGAAATGGGTTGAAAATCTTGGCTTACGATTGAGAGAGCAGCGAGAAGATAGGAATGGTTTCTAGGGGATTTGCATGCGTGACGCAAAGATGCAGGCAAAAGTGTTGTAGAGGGAGTTTAGGTAGTCGGAGGCACAGGTTGGGGCTAAGTTAACGAGCTATGGTTGCTCCCAGTTTATAGAGGTGGAAAGGGAGATTGGATGAGTGGCATGTTGAAGCTTGTTGGTAGGAGTGACATGGAGCGTGGTTCTGCTTGTAAGAGGAGACGAGGTTGCCTAGTCTGGCATGAGGTGTGAATCTGGGTTTAGCGAACTGGAGCAGAGGTTAACGAATTGGGCACGGGCTGGAGTGTCACTGCCGGTGGTAGGGTGGTTAGGCAGGGTGGCTAGGTGAGGTTTTGCTGAGGTGTAAAGGGAGAAGTGAAGGCCTCGGGTAGGTAACAAGTGATTGGGGGCTACGTTGGGGGCGAACATATGACATGTGAGAGGGATGGGATTCAATCTATCGTGTGAGAGGGGAGAGGAAGATGGATCCTTGTGCGTGTATTCTTTGCGGAAGAGAGGGG
This sequence comes from Phalaenopsis equestris, assembly GCF_001263595.1. NCBI lineage: Eukaryota > Viridiplantae > Streptophyta > Magnoliopsida > Asparagales > Orchidaceae > Phalaenopsis > Phalaenopsis equestris. The sequence goes on along the minus strand of NW_018164503.1, from coordinate 56,081 downwards.
CAAGGTCGACGGAATGGGATTTTAATATCATCATTATTATATTTAGATGGCAGTAAAGTTGTATGTAGGGGATGGGCGACAACAGTGACAATCGGAGATTGTAGGCAACAAGATTAGAATTTTGGTTTAATAAGAAATTTTAAATTTATTTAATCTTTCAATGTTAATAAAATTTTATTAAACCTATAATAATTTTAAATTAATAGAGTTATTTTTATTCATCCTAGCTTGCCGTGTTGCTTGATTTATCTGTTGCCTTGAGTTGTGTTGTTAGCCTCAAATTTTATGTTGGCTTCTTGTGAGTGAGATCCAAACAATGTGTTCTTCCCGGGGAATTGCAACAGCTCTGGATAAGCTTGTGCAGTCTGTTTGTGATTGGAGATCATTTGAGCAATTTCGGCGACATCTTGGCAATATGAGGCCATATTGTGCATATCACACCGGCATTTTTGTTATTTTTCCTATGATTGGTCATTTTGATCATGGTAAGTCTATTCTTCAGTAATATCGATACTCTGAACTAATGCATGCAGTCCATTTTGTGTGCGAACATTGTTCAGGTAGTTTTAACTAGATTATAATAACTTTAGACTCGATCCATGCATTGTTACATCTATGCATCACTACATTTGTTCTCCATTGCCTGCATTGAGTGGCCTCTATTGGACAATTTCGGGCCTTTGAACAAATTGGTGAAGTTCATTTTACTAACGGGTAATGTTTCAAGTAACACACCGTTCTCTACTTCACCTTCATAGTTTTTTCATAATCATTTGTTGTAGAGAAAATGAAATTTACTAGTCCATGATGAATTTTTGGGAGCATACTTAAACTCTACGAAAAAAAAGGGTGTAAGAATGGTAGCAGATATGGAATTGACTGATGAATTTTTTGAAACGAAAATAGATAGTCATATTGGTAAAGACATTAGAAGTATGATTAGTGCTTCTGCTCGTTATGTTTGATTGTAGGGTGGTTCGAAAAAACTCAAGGTTACTTTATTTCTTTTTATATTTACACTGCCAAAATCTTTCATATCACATAAAAATTCCACTATTTTAAATTTTAAAAATGAAATATGCATTTTCATGTATAGGTACAAAGATATATATAGAGAGAGATAAATACCGTATACGAGATCTGATTTTTCATGTCAAATTAAATTTTTTTTTTTTTTTAAATTGCAGGAACAGCAAATGGTGATGCCAGGCCATCGGGAATCCAATCTACAGAAGGAGCTGAACCGTTATATTCCAACAGCTGCCGCTTTTGGCGGAATGTGCATTGGTGCTCTCACCGTGGTAGCTGATTTCATGGGAGCAATCGGTTCCGGGACTGGAATTCTTCTTGCCGTCACTATCATATATCAATATTTTGAGACTTTTGAGAAGGAGAGAGCAACCGAACTTGGTTTCTTTGGCTTATAAATAGAAGGATTTTTAGCGTTGCTAATTACTTATTTCCGTATCCCTGTCTAGGAATATAAGTTACAGTGCAGTCTCATTGCATCGCATTTTTCAATCAGTTTCTCTGTTTAGCGTTTCAGTAAGCAAATTGGGATAATAATATGGACGTGCAGAGAGGTAGGTTTTACCCATGCTGAGATGAGATATCAATTTTGATTTTTGATACTATTTCTCTTTAGTTTTTGATTAACAACTGCTTGCTTGCTTATTTTGTCCATCTTCTAGTTCGTGCTTATTGGGAAATGTTTGTTGATTTGATATTGAATTCAGTGTTCGGTAGGATACATGCATGTTTGCCTTTATTTGCAAGCACCAATCTTTTATATGTTATTTGATAATTAGGCTTTTTTATTGGTATTTGTGTTCTTTGATGTGTTTATGTGTATGTGTGTATGTATGCATGCTTGCTTGTATGATTGTTCGTGCAAGGTCATTTTAGTTTGAGTCTTTAAAAGTATCAAATCAATTCATTTTATTTAAATTGGTGCTGAAATCTATAATTTATTTGATACTTTTATAGACTCTTCAAAGTAAAATGGCCCTCTCTCTCTTGATTTGAAAGTCTTGGGTATAAATGTAAAAATCACAGTTATGTATGTTTTTGAATTACTCCCTAACCGGAGAACATGTAAATCCAACAGTGGAATCAATTGATTGCAGTTTTTAAATAAGGAGGGAGAATGTATTAAAGTAAATTAATTAATTATTATGCTTTGTTCATGATTAAATATTATTAATTTCTCTTTCAGCAACTTTTCCTTTAGGATTAATACATAACTAAACTAAAAAAATTAAAATATATTTATAAGCATCAAACAAAGCCAAAGTTTATCATGCAATACAAATAGTGGTATTTACATATATCACATCTTAAATTTTCTATTTACATATGAAGCACCCCAAACCTTTCTAATTCATTAAAAAAAGGAACTCACCACTTCAAAGAAGAATAAGAGAGAACATGAATGGGCAAAGCCATGGCAGAGGTGCTGCAGATGGCCGTTCATTGATGAGAGACATAGATCTTGAAAGTGAGCCGACCTTTCTCTGTTATTTACTGAATTGGAGTCAGGATTGGAGAAGATAAGCTTTGAGGACTGGAGAGGAGTTCGTCGGCACCGGAGAAGAGAAGGAACGGAGCTTAACGGGGTTTCTTCTTTTTTTTTGCATATTAAAAATGTTTTAAGTGCTTTATACGTAAATAGAAACTTTAGGGAGTGGAATTATGTAAATATCTCTGTTTTGGGGCTTTAAACTGTATAAAGACTATTGCCAACCACTATGGCAAGTTGGCAGCTTGATTTTTTCTCATTAATCTGAAACATAAAGCTTCTCATTTACGCAGTCAAATCTGTTGGCAGCACATTCAACTGATACAATAATTATTCAATCACTTAAAGAATAAGCATCCCTCTCATAGGATTTGGTACACCCTTATCATTTTGTTGGCTTAACTATCTGTGAAACCAAACATTGTGAATTTAGCTCGAAGGTAGTTAATTGCTCAAAAATTGATTCTAATTATAGCTCTGATGAAGATCATATCGAAATAAACGAGAGAAGTTATGAGCCAAAATTTTGGATCAAATTTTTTTGAGCAGATTTTGAGCAATAAACCAGTAGGTTCTAATTGGCTCAAAATTTTTTTTATCTATAAAAAATATTTAATGATCAATAAAATCAAATATAACGGACCCAAATAAATCAATTTGGGCCATCTTTCAGATTTTGAGCCAATTTCAAGTTGGAATGGATAAAAAAAACTCAAATTTGAGCCAACTCATTTCGATTTGGAGCTGAAATGAGATCGATCCATCGAGCCGAGTTCGCTCAATATCGCGCATAATAAGCCTCGAGCCGATTTCAATCTAAGCTCAATCCATTCGAGCTAATTTTGGGCCGTTGAGGGCCTATCTCAGTTCAAATTAAGCTCGTTAAAGGATCTAATGAAACCTTTCTTCAACATCAACATCATCATCTTTGCTGGAAGGCCAAAAAAAAAAATAAAAATAAAATAAAATAAAATAAAATAAAAGATTGTTAATAGTGTAATTTTGATTTTGGATAAGCCATGTGAGATTAGCGTCTAATTTAGGTCAGTTTAAGTGACTGAAAAATAATCGGGTCCAGTTCCAATCAGTCAATTTGAAAATAATAGTTTAACTCATTTGATTTTTTTTTTAGTTAAAACTCAGATTTAGCTATAAAAAAGTTGTTTTTACAGGATTATGATGTCTAATTTGGCAGAAGATATTATGTACGGATAATTGACATGTGGGCAACATCCTGGATCTCATCACGTTTTGTGCACAGCGTGGTGCGATCCATGCAATCGTTTGAAAGTTCAGACGATAGATGTCATATTTTCTCTTATTGAGAGTTGTGTAATAAGAGAGTTTTATCGGGTTTATTTGTAAAATATTGTAACCTCTATTTAAACACGTATGCTGATGAAAAAGAGAATTTTTGGCTTATTCACTTTCAATTTGGTATCAGCCAATCCTAGTTGCCCGCATCGATCACATCCCGCCGCTCCCTGTCTGCATCGATCGCCACTCCTGATCTTCAGGGCCCATTGCTTGTGCTTCTACACGCGAAGTCCAGTGCAGGAGATGCACCCGCTTTCCGTGAGGAAGATGCAGTTGTGTCGAGCGCCATTCGACACCTTTCAAGTCGCCACCATCCCTTGTCGTCGTCCTCCTACCTGTTGTCCTCCAGGCTGCCACCATCTTTCTAGGACGCCGTTGTCGTTTGTCCAAGCCACTGCCGCAACCTCCTTTCCAGGCTGGCGTCGCCACACCTACTGCGATCGGGCTACCACACGAAGATGATGAGATAGATCAAAATTGAGTCTAAAGGAGGAAGGGAATTCTTCATGGTTTGTATGACCTAGAAGAGAGTCCAGGTGATCGAAGATGACAGGAGATGGAGATAATGTGGGGAGTAAAGTATTGTATCTTTTGGGAATGATTGATCTCGAGGCCCTGAAGGTCCTTGTAAGGCTCATATAGGGAGCTAGTTCCTTGACAAGACCACAACTTCAATGCAGGCTTCAACGAAAGTGAAGCTAGATCTCTCTCCCTTGTATCTAAAGCTTGAATGACCGGTCACTTATCTGAGCTTCTCACTTTAGATTGAGGTAACTTTAGTAGGGAAGAGACTAGAGAGGTATCTGACCGAGGACAAACCAAAAAGTGATAGTGCTAAGAGGGATAAGTAGCAAACAACTCACACTTTTGTCTACACCTAGTTGCTCAACTCAATGGTTCCGCTAATCACAGTCTCAGTTGATGGCATGCAAATGGTGAGGGACATTTAGGCAAAGTTGAAGAAGATTAGGAAGTGCTACAACTGTGGTGAAGTTGGTCATCTGAACAGTGACTGCCCTAAGCCATTGAAGGAGAGAGGTAGGTGGAAGTGGATAGGGTGGAGGTCAATGTCGTGGTCATGGGGGTTGGAAATGTGGAATAAGGGGCAACCGGGCGAGTACTACAACTTGGTCTCATTGAAGAGCAAGAATCAACTAGTTGTAGCAAGATCAACAACAGAGGCATAATACAGGGCCATGACATTAAGAGTTGTAGAGATGATGTGGCTGAAATTTTTATTTGTTGAACTCAAAGTGGATCCGAGAACTCAAATGAAGTCGTGGAGTGACAACAAGTCGGCAATCAACATTGCTAACAACCCGGTGCAACACGATAGAAGTCCAACACGATAGAACCAAACTTGTGGAGATTAATAGATTCTTCATCAAGGAGAAGCTGAATAACATGTTATTAAAACTAAGTCATGTAGCTACTAGAGAGTAGGTGGCTAATTTACTCGCTAAGGAGCTCAGTTCAATAGAATTAGCTAGATTATGTGACAAGATGGACTTAGTGAATATCTTTCGCCCATCTTGAGGGGGGGATGTTAAGAGTTATGTGTAATAAGAGGGTTTTATCGGATATATTTCAAAAACACATTGTAACCCCTAATTAAACACATATGCTGAATGAAGTAGAAAATCCTTGGCTCATTCACTTTCAATTTCTCCTAATTTGAAATGGGTTGATGTTAACCCTAAATAATACCCTACCCAACCTCAACAAATGTCATAAGATGGGATGGTCACACATTTCAACGGAAATTTTATTAATGAATTTTTAGTATATATGGAAATGATGAAGAGTAGAATGTAAACCAAATAAAGCTGTGGCTGCCATACAACAACACTTAATTTGTTGTTGTGGGACTATTCTTCCAAGCTAAGATGTTGAGTTCTTATAAATCTTTTCTTATTTCTTTCAAGTTACTTCACACAATCTATATATATATATATATATATAATTTAATAATATATAATATTTTAAAAATGCAAATTATGGCAAGAAAATATTCGATGAGTGACCTCAATCCACAACTGCTCCCATCATTTGTTTTTTAAATAATTATTTAAGGTCCTAATCACGTAGAAATTCCACTAAATCGACGCCCATTTGTCGGAAAACGGAGGCTGCGCCAAAATTAATTTAATTATTTATTTTATCCAAATAATAGTAGCAAATACAATTTTAAGATTATATTATGAAAAAAAAATAATTAGAAAACAATGGTCAATGGTTTTTATTCATTGGCATTAATCCAAATAAGTTGAACCAGTTAATTTATTTATGAGAGAGTTTGCATATATCCACGCAATTTTTATGTATTTGCATATATAACACACAATTTGATATTTACACATAACACCCTGGTGTCATAAATCTATTTAATTTGAAAAAAAAAAGATAATAATAGTGATTATTTCTACGTGATGTTAAAGGTTCGAGCGGTATGCATGTAAACATGTAAATAGAGATGTAAATACATGACAATTGTGTAGTATGTATGTAAATCCCATTTTTAAGATTAATATGCCCTAATTAACAAATAAATTAAACTATCACATATTGCCGGCTACAGGACAGGGTTCTTAAAATCAACTCATTTTTATCTGTTTAATTTACTTTCCACCATAGAACCAGAAAGCAACCTCTCTCTCTCTCTGTCTCTCTCTCTCTCTCTCTCTCTCTCTACCATAATACCAGAAAACTCTCTCTATCTCTCTCTTCCTGGATTCAATTTTCTGGTAATAAGTTAGATGCAGAGCTGCTTCTGTTGTGCTTTGGGAAGCAGAGGAGTCTGAAGCAGAGGAGATGGGTAGCTTAGGAGAAGCTGTTGGGAAGGAGTTTGCTCTAAATATTTCAAACACAGTACTCATAGAACTCAACAGATTAGAAAATCTACTTAAAGGTATATTTAATTACAGATTTTCAGTTTTTTATTTGTTTAGTTTAGTTTTTTAAAATGGAAATATTTGATCTGATAACACCACAAGCTGTTCTGTGATGAGGCAACAAAAAAATTTTTTTTTTTTAATTTGTTTGATATGTTTTTGAGTTTTGCATGAAAAAAAAATATTTATTTCTGAAGAGTGTGGAGATGATTTGAATGCTGATGATTAAGCATTTAGGATTGATGAAAATTATGTTTATTAATAGAAATTTTGTTGCAATTTATTTAAAATTTATTTTTTTAATTTGTTTGATATGTTTTTGAGTTTGGCATGAAAAAAAAAAAATTTATTTCTGAAGAGTCTGTTGATGGAGATGATCTGAATGCTGATGATTAAGCATTTAGGATTGATGAAAATTATATTTATTAATAGAAATTTTGTTGCAATTTATTTAAATGAATTATAGTAAATTGTCAAAATAGTCTTTGATTATTTACTTGGGTCAGTTTAGTCTCAGAGTTTAAAAATATGTTAAAATAGTCTCTAACTATTTTAAAGTTGAGCTCTAAAAATTATCAATAGAGATTATTTCTGCCCCAATTTAAAGAGTTTAGAGACTATTTTGACACTTCTATAAACTGTTGGGCTAAAATAACCCCATGTAAATAATGAGCGACAATTTTGGCACTCTATTCATTTTATTTCAGTATTTTAGTTTTGGCTTGTGATAATAATGTAATTTGTTTGAATTGATTTTTGGGTTGTGAAAATTATACATGAAATAAAATATTTTTGAGATGAGCACAAAACTTTCTGACTTTAATTTCATTTCTGTTGTTCGAGTAATCGTTCCATTTTTTTTGTCTGAGTAATCATTTTCATTATCGTCCTCGTAAGAGAAACAAAGTTATATATTGGGTGAGCAATTGCCCACACGAATTTGAGTTTTATTTATATAAATATTGAAATTTAATTATTTTTTCTTATATAGTTTATGTAACTTAGAAATTTTGTCCCTTCGATATATTTTTTTCTCTCAAAACTTAAAACAAAAGTAAATATTTGTTGATTTTGTCCACCCTACAAAAACAGGGCTGTTTAATTATATGAGAGCAAGACTATCTGCCCATTAATTACTATGTACATGGCTTGAAGGAAGCTTTTATAATGATTTTCTATTAATTTGCTAAGCTTTGCTTGTGATGTTCAGACAAGGAGAGAGAGCTTGGAGCTGCCCAAAATGAAATTAAAGCCTTGAAGGGATCAGAATTTCTGAAAGATAAAGCTGTGTTGGAAGTAATTATATTGAGCAAATAAATTTCTTTATCCCCATCATTAAATTTCACCATTTTTTACTGTATTTTGTGCTTAAAATCTTCAGCTAAGCAGTGCATTGAGGAAGCTTGAACAGAAACTTGTAAATGCAGAAAAGCAAGCAGAGGATAAGGTGACTTTCTTCCTTCCCTACATCCTCTTCATTTCAAATGTTAGGAAATTTTATATATGTGGCTCCATATAATATTATAATTTTACATTTGGTGCTATTTTAGTCTTTCATTAATCTATTAAAATTGTTATAAAACATTAGAAGGCTACTTAAATATCTCAATCTTGTGCTTATGATATTGACCATAATGAAATTCAGAATCTTGAAATCAAGAGGCTAATTGGTGAGAAGAAGGCTGCATTATCAGCACAGTTAGCTGCTGAAGCAACTCTAAGAAGAATTCATGCAAGTCAGAAGGAAGCTGATTCAGTCTCAGCTGGGGCTCTTATTGCGCCACTTGAAGCTGAAATTAAAATGTGTAAAAATGAAGTAATAAAATTTTTTTTTGAAAATGATGTTAAAGTTATCAAACTAATTGCCTAGCTGTGTTCTAACTTTGGATTTGCTGTGCCGCAGATTTCAGCTCTTCAAGAAGACAGAAAGGCTTCTGATCGCCTAATGAAATCCAAAGAGATGGCTTTAGTGGAGGCAGAAAGAAGCTTAAATACTGCTCTAGAAAGGGCCCTTATGGTGGAAAATTTACAGAATCAGAATACTGATTTGAAACGACAAGTAGAAATATGCCTGGTGTGGTTGCTTGGTTGATCTGTATTTCATTTTTGAACACTTATTACTTGCAAATTTCAAGTTTGAAAATGGATTTGTGGATTGTTTTGTAGGAGGAAAATAAATTTTTAGAGAAAGCAAATCATCAGAAGGTCGTCGAGGTCGAAAAGCTTTCGCAAACTATTGGTGAGCTTGAGGAGTGCATTTTAGTTGGGGGAAAGGCTGCTAATGCTGTCCGCGATTATCAGCGCCAAGTTGCTGAATCAAACGTAAAATTTCATCCTAAAAATCAAATTTTGGTGAAAATTTTAGAAATTTAACTTTTTGATCTTCTCTTAATCGGCTAAAAATCAAATTTTGATTTGCAAAAAATGGGTTTTAGGAGGTGATAAAGACACTTGAGAGAGAGCTGGCGAAAGCTAAGATCAGTATGAATCGTGTTGCGACCGTCGTGGCAAATGAATGGAAAGAGGAAGGAGACAAACTCATGCCAGTAAAACAATGGCTTGAAGAGAGGAAGTCCATGCAGGTACTGCAAGAATTACTTTACTTCTTTGTTTCAGCTTCAAAGATAGAATTCTTAAAGTGTTTACCAAATAGCTTCGTTTCCTTTGCAATTGAAATTTACAAGATTTGATAACATTGAGAACATAAAAGAAGAGGGAAATGTTGAAAGTTTATGTAGTTTGGTTGATACTGTTTAATGCATTTCTATTTCTGATTACATTAAATATTCTGTGGGTATAATTTTCTGAAAGTATAAATTATTGATTCATGTAAAATTTCTATTTTTTTGTCTTCTTTTTGACATTTCTCTTTCATTCTTTCATTTTTCTTTCTTAACAAATATGGATTTTGCATCATGGCAAATCTATGAATTTTACATATGACCTTGGAAAGATGTGATTGTAGGGTGAAATACAAAGACTGAAGGACAAGTTAGTAATATCAGAAAGAAGTGCAAAAGCAGAAGCTCAACTCAAAGTAAGAAGCAACATTCTCATTTCTTACATGTTAACATTGCATTATTACATTGTAAATTATACATTTTAGAATTTTCTTTGATATTTTTCTATTTTCAGGATAAATTAAAGCTTCGTCTAAGAACATTGGAAGATGGCTTCAAGCAGTCATCAACTTCATCAACCCTCAAAACGACAAACTGTGCTGAAAACATCATATCTTCTTCCCCAAATAATGTGAAACCGAAACGTTTTATGTCTCAGCCAAGAGGTTCTTTAACTGCTACAAGTAAATTTTCAGCAAAACAGCAGTCTAATCCAGCAACTAGAACTGCTGATTCCTACAAAACTATGCAGAGATCAAACAGCCTGAAAGGAAAATTCATTTCAAGCGAAAATTTGATAAAGAAAAACTTGAGGGTTTCAAAAAGCAAATTTTATGATGAAAGTGGGAAGGAAAATATTGCTAAGAAAAACAATGTTGAAGAACATGTTGGTGATTCTTCTCCTAAAAAAAATGATGCTTCAGAGGCCAAATCAAGTGAAAATCATGCCAATGAATTATCACAAAATACTGAGAACCAACAAGAGTTATGCAGCGATACGGTATCAGGTTTTCTATATGATAAATTACAGAAGGAAGTCATTAGTTTAAGAAAATTGCAGGAGGAGAAAGATGAGTTATTGAATGCAAAAGAATATGACATCAATGTAAAATCCTAATATTCATTTTTCATACTCAATTTTTTGATGATTTTATTTCTTCAGATTTTAAATGATTTTCTGTTTATACAGTTACTCAAGAGAAAAATAGATGCACTTACGAAGGCTATGGAGGTGGAGGCAAAGAGTATGAGAAGAGCAATTGCAACAAGAGAAAAAGAAGTTCTCCAGAAATCTGAAGATAATAAGCAGAAGAACAGAAATACTAATATGGTCAGAAGATGAGCCACTCTTTCTAAATTGCTTGACAAACCCTGAACATTGAACTTGTTATTGTGATAGCAAGCTTAATTCGGGATTAGGATGCGAAAAATGCTCGATGTTTGGGATCAACTCGTGTTAGTTTGACAAACGTTAGCGTTAGACTCAGTTATTTGGGTTCTGTAAGAGAACCACCACTCTCAACCTACATCTTCATATCTTCTCAACATAGTGAATATCTTCTCTTCTGCCCGTGACTTTTCCAGTTTAAGATTTTCTACATATATCAATAAGTCACTTGTTTGTGTTTGTGATATGTCTCTTCCTTATTATTCCCTTAGAATATACTCCATAATTTTGGACAATACAAAGAAAATCACAGTTCTTTGTCATGAACTTGGGGCCATTAATCTATATCAATGCACTCTTGAAATTGGAGTTATCAACTTAATTTATTGTTAATATGCAACTTGATAATTATCTAGCCTATTGTGAATAAGATTTTTCAGGTCTATAATTAACTCGTGTGACTGCATGTTTTATAGACTCAACGAGAAACAGATAGAGTCAAACAAAGTCAATCACTTTTATGATCAGCTCATTCACATTCTTATTTGAAGCCTCAAGTCCCCACAAACTAAAAAAAGCATAATCATGTGAAAAGCTCAGGTGTATATTATGAGAAAAAAAAGTAGCTAAAAGTATTATTATGATGGTAGTGTGACTTCCTTAAATCTCAAGTAATTAAGAGGGAATATTTTGATTTTGTTGAAATATTTGGAGGTATATCATGATGTTAGGTATTAGTATTTATATATTTTAATTATCACCCTAACCTTCTAGTATTCAAAGGAGGTTTTTGTTGTAATCGTGACTAATAATGTTGTGATAATGTACATTGTGATGGATATAAAAGGAGATAAGATGGGTAGAGCTCATTTTTTTTTCATTTTTTGTGTAATTAATAAGTTTGACATTAAAATCATTTTAAGTTTGTAAACAAAATGGAAAATATTTGGATTTATGTTTGGTGATTTGCAACTGAAGATCAAATTACATATCATCAAGCTACATAACTTACCACCTAGTGTTGTTTTAAAAGAAGAGATGAAATTAAAAGGTCATTAATTAGTGCAAAATTTATTTGACATTAAATATTAGGTAATTGCTTTTTTTTTGTTTATTCAAAATTTTCTATTTAAATTTAAAATTTAAACTCTTTTAATAATCAGGAAAGAAAAATTGTCTTTTGACTTGTTCTTCTTTATGAATTAAAGGACAAATCCAATCACTAAAAATATAGAAAAGACAGATAAAATTGGAATATATGCTTGATAAATTTGATTTGTCTTTATGTTTATATAATTAGTTGTCTTTTTTTTATTAAAAAAAAATACAAATTTGAAAATGAATCTCTAGCCCTTTTAGTATAATAAATAGATGCGACTTGATCTTCTATTTAAATAAAAAAATATTTTAAATATTAAATAAATATGAGCTAAAAAAAGGCTATTAGAGTTTAATTTTAAAATATTTGAAAACTATTTTAACACTTCTATAAACTCTACGATTAAACATAATTAATCAAATCAAGCACATAAAAACTTCATATCATAGTAATTAGTACAAGACTGACATGTAATTAGCCCAAATTATCAAATAAGTTACACCATCAAGAAAAATTTTGTTTTTCTAAAAATGCTCATAAACAACTTATTACATAACACTGCACGGGTTAGGAACCTGTTCATAATCACAAGAGAACTGATATGTGACCGGCTTACCGACAGCCGGCAGTGACGGAGGACACACCATCCAACACCCGTAATAGCAGCACCGACAGCTGTCATTACACCACCCATAGCACCGTCGGCCACAGCATACCGGTAACGTCGGACCGCCAGTGAGCCCGACCGGCAGTATCGGCAAGTAAACCGGTTGACACTTCTTTTCCGGTTCGGGCGAAGGCGGCTTATTCTCGCCCGGTTTGTTCCCCCCATCCCCATCCGGTTTATTGTCCTGCGGTATCGAGATATCGACGATAAGTTTGCGGGCCTTGCAACAGAGCTTCTTCTTTACACAGATTGGATCGAACGGCCCAGAAATCGTCACTGTTCTATTCTTCTCATCGTATGCTACTTTCTCGATGGGCACTTTATCTAAATTTAATTTAGAAGCCAGTTAAGAAAATAATTAGAAAATTTGATCAACGTTAATTATGATTTTGATAATTTTAATTTTTTTTTTATATAAATACCTTGGAGTTTGCAGATAACATTCTTTATCTTCTTGAAACAGCGATGGCACTCCAGATGATGAACGGTCAAGATTATCGTTGAAATCTATAATATATTTTAATTATATAACTTTAATGAAGATCAGTTTATAAGTGCGGCGGCGTCTTTGAAAACGTCGCAGTATCGTTTGGATCGCACGTTTTGTCTGCTTATCCGAAAATGCGGTTCCTGCGGTTCCATTTTTATACTAACTAAACGCAGGCCACAGGTAGACCCCCGCGGTCGACCCGCAGGCTGCGTTTCAGGATAAGCTACTTACTTATCCTGAAACGCACGAGCTGCCCCAAACACATAGGAAGAGTGACAAGATATGGGGTTTTGTTAGAGTTTAGAAGTACTATACAAATGAAATATAAATAAGAAAAACTCAATTAGTTATTGAAATAAAGTTTTAATTAAGCAAAAAAATAACACATATTATATAAATTATCCCACATTTCTTCGATTTGGAAATAAAATAAATTTTGAGAAAAAAAATGATGAAAGATAGTACCTCGCCTGTCATCCTTTTGATGAGAGAGAGAGAGAGAGGAGAGAGAGAGAGAGAGAGAGAGAGAAGAAGAAGAAGAAGAAGAAGAAGAAGAAGAAGTTGTGACGATAGGTGAAGACATGTAGGGGCGATTATATATGAAGTTGAAGAAGAGAGCAAGGTAAGGAAGGGGTATGCTCATTATCCAATGGAATGTCTCCACGTGGCATCTCATATATTTCATTAATATCTTCTTATGATGAGAGGATATTACATACAAAGTATGCAAAGTCTGGATGTAGAAATATTACATTCAGATACAAGAATATAATGTTGTATTTTAGCTTGATGGGAGATAAGGAGATAAAATTACATCAGGGCTTCTGATATAGTTTAGGGTTATGAGTTCAATGATGGGGTTCCACGTGTAAAGCGGGTCCCACCGTAATACCAGTGTTAAGAATGGTGGGGCCCGCTTGACACGTGGCACGTCACCATTGGACCGAATGCATCGAGGAGATAAAATTACATGAGGGCTTCTGATATAGTTTGCGTTATGAGTTTAATGATGGGGCTCCACGTGTAAAGCGGGTCCCACCGTAATACACTGGTATTGGCCATTGTTAAGAATGATGGGGCCCGCCTGACACGTGGCACGTCACCATTGGACCGAATGCATCGGGAGTCCTAATGTAATATTTTTCCAGAAATCTTTACTGTTTATATTTTATAAACGTGCTCTCAATCAACATTTAGTTTATAAAACATTTAAATAAAATAATTACAAAAATTCATGAAAGTTTATTATGATTTTAGCATTATCTTTTTTTTAACCAAAACTAACTTTATTTTATACAGTTTTTTTTTAAAAAAAAATTATTATAATTATGTTGTCCTAGATTTTTCTTCATAGAAAGAAGAAGGTCCCTTGGGGTCACGAGTTCAAGTCAGTCTTAGTGCATCTGTCTTGCAGCGCGTGATCAAGTGGTTAGACACATCAGAGTGACTGTGAGCTCACATTATAACCTCCGATCATTCCTTTAAAAGATATATATATGCGTGGAAACAAATTATCTCGAGAGTGGTCAATTGCCCCTCTTCGAATTCATAATTTCTCTATATAAATAATATAATTTAATATATTAATTTAGATAATTTAATAATTTTGCATCCTCACGGATATATTTTTTGCCCAAAAATTTATTTTTTTTCTTTTCTAACATCAAACAACCAAATGAATCCAAGTGCACCAAAACTCATGAAAGCTATAAAACCTCTTATTTAGTAAATTGTATCCATTTTCAAAGCATTAAAATCATATGGTGAAAGCAACAACCAAAAGTTGTTTAATATAAATGAGACAAACCATAGATTCCTTTCATGCAATTATGCATTTTCATCACTAAAAAGGAATAAAGAGAGAAAAAAAATGATATCTCAATTAGTTAAAAAAATATATTTCAAATAATTTTAAATTGAATGCAAATTAAATGAATTTGTGGAAATTTCTTAATGATTAACATATATAACAAAAGATATTGTCACTTGCTTCCCCTTTTCCATTTGCCCCTTTTAGTGAAAGAAATGCATAATTTTGTAAAAGGAACCTATGACTTGTTTCATCATATTGAACAAATTTTAAAGTTGTTTTCACATTGTATGATTTAAATTTATTAAAATAAAATAGGCAATTAAAAATTCATCATATGGCATATATATATATATATATATATATA
>NW_018164503.1:38856-40730 GCF_001263595.1 Phalaenopsis equestris | reverse complement strand
TTCTTTCAAGCTTATTATTTTACTATAATTGGTTATTTCTATTTATGTCAATTATTAATTTCTTTGACAATAAGGAAAAAATGTTATTGATGATTTCATTGAAAATAAGGAAAAATATATATGTTCAACGGCTTTCGTGATCATATTGGAGGCCCACAGATTGAAAAATGATAAGATGAAAAGTCGCTTTTGCCATAGTACACCCCAATACAATTCTTTGAAAGAAAATATTACTTCTGTCGTTTAGACATGCAGACGATGGAATGGATTGCACCTTGCCGTGCGTCCGACAGTATGAAGCGATCCACACAATTGACCGCGCGTCTGATTTATAGGACTTAATATTTTCCATTTCCCCAGGCTATCTTGGGGAAAAACTATTAAATTATACGTAATATGTATGTATGGGGAGTACACTGTAGTTTATGTGAAAATATTATTAGTTGTTTGTAGATACGTATTATGTATGTAGCATTTTTTTCTAATTTAGAGGTAATATTTTGAAATATGAAATTTTGAACATTAAAATTATATGTTAGCTAGGTGTAAATAAGTCGAGCTTGAGTACATGGATATGCGGCATAGCCGTCTTCTTCTTTAGCAAGGCATATGGGGAGCTTCACCGTCAGATTCCCATAAAAAAAAGTCTCTTCAATGTTATGTGGCATGGACTAGCTACAAAGTTTTTCTCATTCCACAACTCCTCTTGATTTTTGAAAGTGAGCTAGCTATAAGGTTTTTCTCATTTCACAAAATCAAAATATCTCAACCTCTCTAATGAGGGTTGGAAATACCAAAGCAAGGTGAAATTGAGGTTCTGACTCATTAGGATTTAGGTCTAGGTTTGCAACGGGAAATACTCGACTTTCAAAGGATTTGGCCACTTATATACTTCCTAACCTAGGGCTTCCTCTAGGAAATAAACGACCAATTGTTGAACTTATTTTGAGGTCTTATTTTCCCTTTCCTAGATATCTTAGGATCTAGCCTTAGAATTTCAAATTTATCTATTTTGACTCTCCTAGAGGACTAGACTGGGATCTACAAAACTTAGAAATTCGAACTACTTCTTCAGTTTTTTCCCCTTTGCTGAGTTGAGCTTTACTTTTTGATGGCTCAATTTTTGCCCATCTTACTGGGCTCGGTTTTGCTTGGTGATGGATCGATTTTGCCCCTTTGTTGAGCTCGATTTTGCTTGTTGATTGATGGATTTCTGTGTTGTACTGAGAATTTATCTCTTGCTGCCCTCTCTACTAATCACTTTTCTTATTTATGAAGAATAATTAGACGGTATATCCATTTGTTCAATATTGTTATGAAGATTGAAATGCCAAGTTCTTTAGGCGAATTGACCCCAATGTAGTGCCCCTTTTGATATCTGTTGGAGAGCTACAGTTAGTATCTTTTAGTTAAAAAAAATAATTTATAGCAATTTTTCTTTGGTCATCTGATTTAAATTTGGGAATTGCAAAAGCTTATCTTGGAGATTTATACTTTTCGCTCCCATCATACTTGAATGAATGAACCTTTAATAAAAAAAAAAGCATATGAAACATTGAGGTGACCTATAAGTTTGAGATGCGGGGCAACAAACAATGATGCAAAGAATCATTTATCAGCTTTTCCTATAGCTGAAAATATAAAAATTGATATTCAATTAGTGAGATGCCCTTTCACTTCCTTAAGTCGTCGGTAGCCATGACCCTTCCTCAAAAGGCTTGAGAATTTGGTAGTTGGAAAAGAAAAGATACACAATAAACACCACACAAATATTACGCTTGCAAAAAAATAGATACTATATCCACAAAATGACAAATACCACGATACACAATAGGCACTACACAATAGATATTACACATCACACCCTACACCTG
>NW_018164503.1:5878-37807 GCF_001263595.1 Phalaenopsis equestris | reverse complement strand
GAGGCGAGAAGGTGGATGAAGAAGAAAATTTGAGAAGCTAACTCTCTGAAACTCTTCAAGCACCCCTATGATCACTCCTTAAGCTCTTTGTCTCTCCCCTCAGTTTCTCGGATCAGGAAGGTAATCGAGAAAGAAAACGTGAGAGGTGGAAAAAGGAAGAAAGGTGAAGAAGTTCTCCAAGAAATCTCCAAAACTCTCCCCTATCTCTCTATGATCTCTCTTGGCTCTCAGCTCCCCACATAAAATGAGCGCAATGCCCCCAGATCTCCCCCCATAGGAAGGATATTCACAGAGGTTTGAATGACCACTTGCCTCTTGTGGGAAGCGCCCAAGTTAGCTCAGAGGAAATTTTTGACTTAGGGCCGGTCCAATCGCTTATCCCGTCAATCAAAAGGCGTTCAAACAAAAAAAATGAGGACCATATAATGAAATGAATCAATACAGGCTGAATGTGTGGCACGGCCAAGTCACAAATAGGGCGTGGCCACTTCTGTGTGTGGTCACACCCATGTGGGTGGGGTCATGCCTAGCATACTTGGGGTTGTTTCATGTTTTCTGGTAATTAAGGCCACGTGGCAAGAACTAGAAGGCCCTCCTTAAACAAAAATGATGTTATGGACGCATTCGCGATGTCTATTCCCCATCCAGAGTCAACTAATGGATAATTACTCACGAGTAAGCCAATTTAAGGCCTAATTTCTTCATGTTGTGTCGAACAAAACTCGTTCAGTAAGAGCCATCCCATCAATATAATGACGACCGACCCTCGCCCCATCGACAGTCAAGGCCTAACAAAACATTCTTGGCCATGTGCCAGAGGATAGAAGATGAATGTCTTGGGCCTTGGGGAGTCATATGTGAGTGAAGCACACCCTAAGATCATTCGAATAGACAACCTATACACATCAAAATTGACGCCGACACAAGTCAAGATAAATCAAAATTTAGGATTAAAATATTCCAACTTTAAAATGAGTAATTTACTTTCCTTTATGATCTTTGGCTGATTGTAAAATGGTTTGCATAGCATAGAAGTTACTCAATCATACCTAATAGGGTCTTCACATCTAAATTTAATTGCAAATAACTGCATCATTTTGCATATTTCGAGGAGAAGCCCCTATGCTCTTTCAATCTACTAAGCAAAGCATAAGAGTTTTACTTAGAAGGTTATCTAGCACAATTAGAGTGTTAGAGACTTCCCCCACCCAGACGGGGAATAAGTTTTTTGTGAGAGTGTTTTTCAGCTTTGTAGTTGAATGTCTCTTCTTTCTTTCCCAACATCATATTCGTCATTTAATTGACGAGTATAACTCCCACGTTTAGTCATAAGAAATTAGAGGTTTCTTTCCTCTGGCTTTAGATCTACCTGTATTCCCTTGAGCAACCCAATTCTTGGATTGCTAATAAGGAAGTCTCTGGTTGGGTTGGGATGACAGATCCATGTTGTGCTGACTTGACTACCTCTACCTGCTTAGAAATTACTCCCCTTTCTTTTAACACCTCTTTTGAGCCTTATCAATTCATTTGAAAAATAGTTAATGTCAACTCGTGGGCCCTGCATGCCTAGGCGTTGTCCTGCGTGAGATTCTCCTGCTTGAGATAATAAAAAAAAAACCTTTTGATTTCCTAATTAACTGGATATCATAAATAATGTAAGCAACACCCTTCATATCGAGAGCCTTATTGAGTATCCCCCAAGATGTAATTAACCAAAGAAATACATTCCTTTGGGAGCTACGCTTAGGGCTCTCAAAATGGCTTGTTGTTCGCAAACATTTCATGTTCGGCTCGTTACGAAGCTCGTGTTCGATTCACTCTCTAAGTAAATGGGTCAAATACAAACAATATTTTTGCACTCGATATATAAACAAGCCGAACACGAAAAAAGATTTGTTTGTTCGTGTTCGGTTCTATTGGGCGCGAAATATATATAAATATATTGATGAGTAGTATTTTTAAATAATTTAATTATCGAGACAATCACAAAAATTTGATTACCTGGTTGTGGGTTGATTTCATTGGGTTTTCTTCACATATATTTTTTCAATATACTTTCGATCCGATCTCGTTTAGGGTATACACTTTTGAGATATTGCGCGAAGGTTACCTTTGACAGTTCTCCACTCGTTTTTTAACTGTTTTTCAATTTTCATCGTTTTTTTTTTCTTTCAAGCTTCTCTGTTCTTTGAATCATCTTCATGATTCAAGAGATGAGCCATACGACGATGATTAGACGAGCTAACGACTCCAAAAATTACAAAAAGAACTAAAACAGAAATGTCAAATGTACTTACATCAAGAAAGCTATCTTTCACATTTCACATCTACAAACTTATATCAAAGCCTTCTCCTAATATAAGTAAGGATGCTAATTTTAAGTTATGAGTAGTATTAGTAATTAATTTAATCCAACCTTGTGATTTTCACTCACCATGGATTTTGACATAGAAAAACTCAATGTCTGCTATGAGCTGTGCTCCCAATTTAATTGTGTAATACAAAGACGGTACAGTTTCATTATTCCAATGAAAGAATTTGATGTTATAAATGTAAAAAATAAAATGGAAACGCTAGAAATGTAAATACATAGGAATTGGGTGATAAATTGGTAAATTGACATCAAATGCATGAGGATACGTTGGCATCCGTTTGATCAAGATTACATTGTTACATTGTATGTAAATTGACATTAATATGACATAAATTTTGACTGTAAATATAGCTATATTTTTATTTTGGACCAAAATATTCAAAACCTGATTTTTCCCTGTGATGAGCCGGAGAGAACGCGATGCCCTTCTCCGCAACGGCTTCCCGCTACCTCTCCGCCATTCTCGCATTCCTCAAGTTTTTCGGCCCCCCTAAACAGACCGATCCACCACCCATTCGCTGAAATCCACAGCAGCCGCATAGGCCTCCTGCATTGACTCCGTTGCCCTCCTCCTCCTCCTCCTCCCTCGGCGTTCCTGGATGCAACCGGCAATCTCCGGCGGCTTTTCTTCATCCCCGCTCGGCGTTCCTGGATCCAACCGGCAATCTCCGGCGGCTTTTCTTCATCCCCGGCTGGACGCAGCAAAAGTTCAAATCTTTTCATCGAGAGATATGTTCGCATCAGGATCTTATTAATTTCGAAGGGTTGTTCTTTATAAAAAGATACGAAGAAGATGGCCACGATAAAGCTGGGCTCCAAAGCCGATGCTTTTCATCTCGATGGCCATACATGGTGAGTATATTCTGCTGCTTTTGGCTTTTCTTCATTTTGCCTTTTTGTTATTTTGATGTTTGATTTCTTCTCATTGTGATGGGAGAAGCTATATATGTTGATTTAGATTTCAGGGTGGTTTGTGGCTTACTTTCTGTGATTTCATTGATGTTCTCATATACTTGGATTGAATGCTTATTCTTCGTTAAAGCAATTGTGTGGGTGTTTGATAAACATTTAATAGAGAAATGAAATTTGAAACTAAACTCTTGCACATGTTATCTACTTGAATGAATTGAAAAGCTCAATGATCTAATGAAGTTGCAGACTGTGAAGTTTTGTTTTTTATCATCAAAGAATCATGCACTAACTAATCCTCTAACCTTGTTGCTGCGAGATAGTTGTGCCTACCAACATTTTATTTATGAATGATTTGAGTGCTAATTGTTTGAGTCTATGCTTTACTCTGAAGATCTCTTTGCTCCATTATATGGATATGAATCTCTTGGGATTAACCATAAGATGTGGTTACAATCCTATACATGGAGCATATTTAATGTAGCAGAAATAAGGATTTCAAATTAATATTATTTAGGGTGAATATCAGAAAAAATGGTGGTTGGGAGTTTCATTCCTCTTTGAGGAGAGATTATTACATATGGTAAACGTATGTGCGGATTGGGTGTACATATTTAGGGTGTACTCGGATAAGTATATCATAAATACACCCTAAATACAACTTAATCCTCTTGCGCGGATGATCCGTTTGTAATTAGTCCTCTTTTAGAGGGAACCAGTGTGTAAAAAGGAATACGGTGGTCGTGTCCAACTAGTGTTGTTCAATTTTTCATATATGATTTTATGATTTTGTAGAATAAGTATCATAATTAGATGTATTCTAATCATAATTTTGAGTAGTTTTCTTGTGTTATTTCACACTCAACTAATTATGGCTTTTTCCCAGGGTTTGTAACAGTGAACTTCCAAGTGATATTATCATTGAAATAGGAGAATTTTCGTTTCAACTTCACAAGGTATGTTTATATCTTTTTGATATAGCTGTATAATTTTTCTTTTTCTGTGATCTAGTCTTTTTTAACAGTGAAGCAAAGTAAACATGCTTCAAAAAAGCATCATTAGATGTAAACCAAAAAAAAAAACTTAGAAGTATTTCTGTTCCTTATGAAGATTTTCGTTCTCAAATGAGTTTTGTAGATCATCATCATTGTTAGTCTTATCTCAATTATTTGAAGTTGATTTTTGAATCCCCATTCTTTATTAGTTCTCACCAAATGTTGTTTGAGCCGATGAATCTTTTCTGCTTTTTTTTTTTTTTGCATAAGTTCTATCCATCTTACTCTTCTCTATCCTTTTCCCTTCCTAATTCCTCCACATTTAAGGAGTGTTGGGCTGCATCCAGGATTTGCGTTAAATAGGATTTAGTAAATCCGGTAAATCTGGATTTATCAAATCCAAATGCTTTTAAATCTTGAATTATGTTTGGTACGTTATGTTTAAATCCAGGTAAATCCGGTAGACATTTTTGGTGACGAAGGAAGCGACGAAGTAATATGTCTTTCGTTCTCATTGAATCCGTTAAATCCACCTTTCATTCGGATTTTTACTAAATTCAAATTATCATTGAAATGGAGAGTAACATAAGCCGGATTTAGCTCTCTTATTTTTTGTGTTTGTCCGGATTTACATTAAATCCAGACAAATTCAGACGTAAATCCTACTAACAATGTGTTATCGAACACCCCCTTAAGCTAATCCATTCATCTGAAAATCTGATATTGGCAGTAATTTAGTTAGGAGTCCAGAACTAATAACATAATTACAGGGGGCTCTCGATGATTTGAACATTTTATGCAGATGTCATAATTTCAAATTTGTCCTAAAACTTATCACATTTGTTTTTACTATTCCTTTTTTATCATTTTTTCCTTCTTAACTCTCACAAATCCCTTGCAGTTTCCAATGCTCAATAGGAGCGGCCTTTTTAAAAAGCTGATCAGTGAATATCGTAATGAGAATGGAAAAGTCTGCCGTTTGCAGCTTCACGATCTTCCTGCCGGCGCCAAAATATTTGAGCTTGTTGCAAAGTTTTGTTATGATGTCAAAATTGAGTTAAATTCTTACAACGTCGCCGCTCTTCGATGCGCTGCCGAGTATCTCTGCATGACTGAAGACTATTTTGAAGGAAATCTCATTTCTAAAACTGAAAACTTTCTGATCGAAATTTTTGGTGATTGGAAAGACTCCATCAAAGTTCTCAAGAGCTGTGAGGATCTCCTTCCCCTCGCCGAAGAACTGCATATCGTAACTCGATGTATCAATTCACTGGCATTAAAAGCTTGTGCTGATCCAAATACATTTGTTTGGCCGACATCGGCTCGATCTTCCGTGAAGAGCTCAGATGGCAACTCCTTATGGAATGGAATATCTTCAGCTGAGAAGAAGAAGGCAACCGAGTTAGATTGGTGGTATGAAGAGTCCTCTTGTCTTAGTTTAGCTCTGTACAAAAGGTTGATAGTATCCATGGGATCTAAAGGCATGAAACCAGAAAATATTGCAGGGTCTCTCATATTCTATTTGAAGAAATATTTTCGAGGATTAAGTCGAAATTCCAGCTTCCAAGATGGCAATACCCGCGCTAATCATGCTCCAACTCTATCTCCATTGTCTGAAAGCGAGCAAAGAGCTGTCTTGGAGGAGTTAGTTGGACTGCTTCCCAGTGAAAAGGGATTGATATCCACAACTTTTCTTCTTCACTTGCTTCGAACCGCCATGATTTTGCATGCAGACAATGCCTGTAGGGAGGATTTAGAAAGAAGAATTGGAGCACAGTTAGATGAAGCTTCTCTTGAGGATCTTCTCATGCCAAACTTGGGCTACTCTGTTGAAACCCTTTATGATATAGATTCTGTTCACAGAATGGTTGATCATTTCGTATCGATAAACCCAACTGTGCTGGCAGGTTCTCCCGCCATAGTTGATGAAGCTCAGTTGATGGAAAGTAGTACTTCATCGGCCCCTATTACGAAGGTGGCGAAGCTTGTGGACGGGTACCTTGCAGAGGTAGCTCCTGATCATAATCTGAAGTTTCCCAAATTTCAATCTTTGGCGGCTTTAATTCCAGAATATGCCAGGAATTTACATGATGGCTTGTATCGTGCTATTGATATATTTCTCAAGGTAATGTTTCTTTCACTAAATGAAGTAATTTCTCTTTGGAAGATTTACATACATGGCACATCCAAAATTCCATTTTTACCGATAAAATTGTATCTATATATTACATCCTTTTAGCCAAAAATTAGATAATGTAAAAGTTTATGGTGTCTCTGCATTGCAGGCTCACCCATGGCTGACGGATTCCGAACGCGAGCAGCTCTGTCGGCTCATGAACTGTCAGAAGCTTTCGCTGGAGGCTTGCACTCATGCAGCACAGAACGAAAGGCTTCCGCTTCGATTCGTCGTCCAAGTCCTCTTCTTCGAGCAGCTCCGCCTGAGAACTTCGGTTGCGGGGTGGTTCTTCGTATCGGAAAATATGGAGAACATTGATGGCAGCAATAGAAGCTTGATTATACCAAAGAGCTCTGAGAGAATATGTGAGAATGAAATCATGGAGGAGGAGAAGGATGATGTGCCTCTGATCAGAACTGATGAGGTGAGGCAGCGCGTCGCAGAGCTTGAAAAGGAGTGTGTGAGGATGAGGAAGGAGATCCAGAAGATTGGGAATTCAAAGCCGAAGAGTGGTTGGAGCTCCTTCTGTAAAAGATTTCCTTGGCTTGGTTTCGGAGCTAGATCTTAGAACCAGAGAGTATGAGCTTGTTAGCTGATGGAGAAGATGAGTTTTTTTTTTTTTTTTCAATTTTGTTATTCTATGGCAAATAAGTTGAACTCAGGTAGTTTAGCTTGAATTTATGGGATAGATTAGTGCTTCTTTGTTGAAGATTTTGTTTGAATTATATGTTAAATGTTAATGTTCATCATTTTTAAATTGGGATGTTACAGTTTTTTCTCTTTATTGTTCTGTTGAGATAAACCTAAACTGTGCTTTTATTTAATTTATTTAGTTGTCTTAAACAACTGTTATGAGCAATTTTAGCTTACAGGATAAGGGGTGGTCACAATTGTATGAATTTGCTTTGCATATTGCTAAATATGGGGCTAAAATTTTGTGGGACCTGTTTATCTGTCTTATTAGAAAATTATGAGCATGTGGAGCTGGTGAGTTTGACTGTAAGGTTGCTAAAATCAAAGCGCTGGACGACTTCTAATTGAAGTTTGAGTGTTACCTTCGTCAAAAGCTTGCCTCGAAATCTGTGCTTTCTCTCGAGATTCATGTAGTATGATGAAATTTTGTTGATGACGAATCAAAAAAGGTATTGCTAAAGATTATAAATAACTCATTTTGTTTTGTTCAGAATACTCGCTTTTTCTTGTTTTGATTTTATTTTGTTCCAAGCTCTTCACTTCTAATTTTAGATTTAATCTAGTGAATTCTCCTCATCTGCCCATTGTTCTTTTTCCAACTTGGGTTTCCGCCTAAAATCTGTGTTCTTTTATTAGCTTATTTAATTATTTATTGCATCAATTTAACATCAAATAACACATGTTTTCTTAAAAAAAAAAAGTAAAATGAAAATAAAATGAAGAAAATTTGGTATGCAGGAGTATGACTCCCAACTATGTTTCAGTAGAAGTTTGCTCCATTTCGTTTGAATATTGATAGATAGCCCACACTGAAAGCTGAATTTGCCAAAAAAAAAAAAAAAGGTCATACTTTTAAAAAAAGAAATCTTAATCTTTGTATTAAATCTGCCCTCCATATTATGCAAAAAATATTACATGCGTAATCCGGAGATCTGATTTGACCACGTTCACCATGCAATGATGTGAAACCGTGTGATCAAATTCACATCGTCGTCTGCACATTGTAATTTATGTTCCATATTAAGAGCAAGAATTTTCATTTGTTGATCATTAACTATTGATACATCATCAGAAAATTAATTCAACTATTTATCAATACTACAGAAAAACTATTAATTAGCGTCAGAATTTAGGTCAGATATTTTTTTAACTCAAAACTTACATCTAATTTACGTCCTAGTGCCATCAAGTGCAACCAAATGTGGGAAAAAAAACATCCGATAAAGAATACCTTTTTTATTTAGCATCTGTTTAGCGTCAGAAATGTCCGACGCTATTATTTTAATCTACTTAATAGCGTCAGAAATTCCTAACGTTAAGTCTAATGCAAATGCCCTAAAAAGGCTTCCCCTGCCAACCAAAGCTCAATTTACCTGAAATTACTTAGTGTCTCGTAGGGGGCCGTGAATCCAGCGAAATCCGGCAACTTTGGCCACTTTGAGCAACTTTGGCAACATTTCTAGGTGTTAAATCACATCTCCGACAAGGTGTCCTCCTCTCCTCCAAGCTTTTGATAAGTTCTTTATTTTTTCCTCTCAAGCCTCCTTTCTTAAAATTTGGGGCTTTCAAGTTTCCATTTTTTGTATATCTCATGTTTAAGTATTAGATCTGTAATGTATATATTTGATGTTGCTATTATGTGAGTCTTTTTTTTTAATATTCGAAATTTGAAGTTTAGGTGTTAGATATATAATGCATAAGATGGGATATATTTAGAAGTTAAGTTTAGGTGTTAGATGACATACATAAAAGTTAAAAGTTTAGGTGTTAGATGACATATACGCAAAAGTTTAAGTTTTGGTGTTAGATGACATAATGTAAAAGTTAAAGTTTATGTGTTATATATTTAAGGAGATATCAATTGATTGGTTTGTATGTCAATATTTCTTAATTTAATTAGAATGACACATTCTGTCTTAATTAGATTTTTTTTGGTAACATAAAAAATATAGCTTTGTTAATACTTTTTTCTGTGCATCAATTATGATTTGTTATGTCAATGCTAATTATGCTTTTTTTTGTTAATGTTTTTTATTGTGTGCACTATGATGGATAAGTTCTTTCTAATTGGTGTCTAAAATTGAAAATATTGAAAAATAATTTGATTTACTATAGGTGCTTTCTAGCTTATGCATCATAGTAGGAATGATTTATTATGTTATTTGACATAAGTTTATGTCAAGCAACATACACACATACACACATACACACAGTTAAGTAGATTAGATGTTCTAGATATGACTTGTGTTAAGAATGATAGGGGTTGACTCAACAATTTAATTTTTTGTAATTTTTTTTTTGTGGCTAATAATATTTAAAATGACAACTAATATTTGAATTCTGTTATGCAGGAGTGCGAGCAGCTTCGGGAGAAATACAAGGAGATGACTGGCCATACCTCATCGTGCGCCAGCAGCAGTGGCTGCTCGGTCCAATTTTGAGCTGTGGACGCAAGCGACGAGGAAGAAAAAGGAGAGGGTGTACAACATATATGCAAAGGGCATGACATTTGAGGTCGAGCGCTCTTATGCAGCTGTGAGTAGCCATAGCTCGTTATAGGCTCAACAAGAGGAAGAATGAAGACCTCTGACATATGTGTGAAGACTGGCCAAGGTTGAAAATGTTCTATCACACTTGACAGAGAGTTTTGGCTGGGACAAGCGACATATGAGTGTTATCGATGAGGATGCAAGTGTTAGATATTTAAGGAGATAACAATTGATTGGTTTGTATGTGAGTATTTCTTAATTTAATTAGAATGACACATTCTATCTTAATTAGATTTTTTTTTTGGTAAGATCAAAAATATAGCTTTGTTAATATTTTTTTCTGTGCATCAATTATGATTTGTTATGTCAAT
The DNA here is from genome assembly GCF_001263595.1 of Phalaenopsis equestris. Taxonomy (NCBI): domain Eukaryota; kingdom Viridiplantae; phylum Streptophyta; class Magnoliopsida; order Asparagales; family Orchidaceae; genus Phalaenopsis; species Phalaenopsis equestris. Next base: position 27,800 of record NW_018164503.1, on the reverse strand, counting down.
GCTAATTATGCTTCTTTTTTTTTTGGTTAATGTTTTTTATTGTGTGCACTATGATGGAGAAGTTGTTTTTAATTGGTGTCTTGATCATGCCAAAATGGAAAATATTGAAAAATAATTTGATTTACTATAGGTGCTTTCTAGCTTATGCATCATAGTAGGAATGATTTATTATGTTATTTGACATAAGTTTATGTCAAGCAACATACACACATACACACATACACACAGTTAAGTAGATTAGATGTTCTAGATATGACTTGTGTTAAGAATGATAGGGGTAGAATCAAAAATTTAATTTGTTGTACTTTTTTTTGTGGCTAATAATATTTAAAATGACAACTAATATTTGAATTCTGTTATGCAGGAGTGCGAGCAGCTTCGGGAGAAATATAAGGAGATGACTAGCCATACCTCATCGTGCGCCAGCAGCAGTGGTAGTTAGTCTACCACTGCTCGGTCCAATTTTGAGCTGTGGACGCAAGCGACGAGGAAGAAAAAGGGGAGGGTGTACAACATATATGCAAAGGGCCTATATGCAAAGGGCATAACATTTGAGGTCGAGCGCTCTCGTGCAGCTGTGAGTAGCCATAGCTCGTTATAGGCGCAACAAGAGGAAGAATGAAGACCTCTGACATATGTGATATATGCAAAGGGCATGACATTTGAGGTCGAGCGCTCTTATGCAACTGTGAGTAGCCATAGCTCGTTATAGGCTCAACAAGAGGAAGAATGAAGACCTCTGACATATGTGTGAAGACTGGCCAAGGTTGAAAATGTTCTATCACACTTGACAGAGAGTTTTGATGGTCGGGACAAGCGACATATGAGTGTTATCGATGAGGATGTGGAGGATGATGATGAGCACAATTAGGATTTTTATTATGTGTTTGTTGATGTTCCCCCACCATAGGGACTGATTTATTGTTGTTTTCATTTTTGTTTAAGTGAACTTTTAGTTCTGTAGTTGTAAACTTTGAACCCCTAAATACACTTTTTTTTTTAATTTAATTTGGTATCTTTTTTTAGACATGTTGACTTGTTGTAGGTAGTTCAACACAAATTTGCGTCCACCTTGGTGGATGCTAATTTGCATCGACCATGGTGGATGCAAATTGGAAGTTAAAATTGCACTGAGTGATTTGCTGACAAAAATTCACAGCGACAAATTTTCTCGACGCTAATTCAGGCACAAATAAAACTCCAACGCAAACCCAATTATCGTTAAGATTTTTTTGACATAAATCCGACACAAACCATTATTTGCGTCGAATATGAAAAATTCTTGTAGTGAATATTGACATCTGAATCATAAATTTCTAAAACTAAATTTATAGTCATTTAAACTATATTTTTAATAAATTCATGTTCAAAACAATATGTTATATATGTCAAAAGCAACGAATGCAAATGTGTTTGAATCAGGCACTTGAAGTATCATTATAAATATCTTGACACTGTTTGAAGGACTAGTTGATCGCTAAATTTTATGTTTACAGTTAAAAAGACGAGAAATTCAACGAGTATGTGATCTAGATGCTTAAATGCCCAAAGAATAGTTCATGATTAAGAAGATTAGAGAACATCTGATATAATCTTCAGAGATTTTGGTTACAATGACAAAAATGTTACTATTAAAAATTTTAAATAAACTCTCATTATGTACATAAAAGGGACTTGGAGCTTGAGTTGGATAGAGCTCTCTTAAATGATTGATGCTAATAATAATCGACGACCTCTTATGTCTGGCCATAATCCTTTGACTACCATCACTTGATTGACTCTTGTCTCGTGGCCGTCAAAAACTACAACTAAACAATATTAAATACTAACATCTGTCGTTGCAAGTATCGACACATTTAGATGCATGTAGTTACGAATAAGGCCAACACCAGCTATCGATACCAATACCAATGCCCTTTTCAATAAGATTCATACATGAGTCTGTTGCATCATCAACAACAAGATTAATGTACAGTCCAAGAAAAGTTAGTGCCCAAACTTGGCACCTTGGGATTTCTTACTTTGTTTTCAAATAATGTGTTACAGGTTGGAGCACGTCATATTAGTTGGATTAAAAAATGTAATATCATACACAAAAATGCAATTTTTTGAATTTAATAAGGGAAAGCTTAATATCTTCTATGATTAAATTATTTGATTCATTCCAACATCTTACTTAACACATATAAATACTTCTGAAACATAAATTTATGATCCCAGTGTTAGAAAAATAAATATCAGATTTTTGGTGTAAGATATGTAAATACGTAAGAATTGTGTTGAATGTATGTAAAATTGCCTTCAAAAGCTATGAATTAACTTATAAAAGTAATAACCATAATTTTTAGATTAAGCAGAATCAAAAGTCCAATAAAATTAGTTTCCATTATAGAAGAAAAAATACAGTTTAATGCACTTCTTAGATCTTTCAGTTTCAGTTTTAGAACTGTGCTCGTGTTCTCATTCGTTACAATTGTGATCAAATAAAACTAATTCTTAGTGCTAGCGCTCCTACAACCTAAAATCACTACAGTTGTTCCTACTAAGAAAGCTGCCGCCGGGTAAAGCCACTTTCTCCATCTTCTTCCTTGCTCTGAACCGGGGATCTCCTTAGCATGCAGTAAGAACTCAGCCTTTTCTTTCAGCTCCGCAAGCTCTGCAGTCTTCTCATGCTTCTCTTTAACTGCGGCAAGCAGCTGCATTTCTGCTTGATCAGCTTTTTCTGTGGCTACGACGAGCTGGTGGTGGAGCCGCTCGGTTTCTTGCCGGAGCTGCTGGATTTCTTGCCGGTGCTCTTCGACTTCCTTCAGGAGTTTGGCGTTGAGGGCTTTTAATTTCTCGAAAGTTGGTTTTTTGACACTTTCTGAGGTTTCTGCAGCGACGTTCTTGTTCCTGTTCTTGTTCTTGGCCATGAGTGAGGGAAAGAAGTAATTGAGGAGGGATTGGAGGGGTTGGGTTGGGGGGGTTTTTCTTCTTCTTCTGCTTCAGAGAACTGTTTGGGTTCGAGATGTGGCAATGAGGTGGAGGATGCCGTTTCTTTATAGACCCATTGGTGGGGGACTGGAGTGGCCTTCCGGCGGGAGGATAACAAATTTTTGAATTTGAGTTTAATCGTTCAACTGCTTCCGGCTTCTTCTACTATATTCTGTTTTCAGTCATTTTAAAGATTTATTTCATTTTTATTTACAGTTATTGCATATTAAAGTTTATAACTTTGATCTCTTGTCAGGAATTGCAAAAATGAACCATTCATCATAAAACAGAATAGAATGTTTCATGTTGGTGGAATAATTCTTGATTTTCTTAAAATCTTTAAAAAAAAAAAAATCGAACATATATTTTGGCCTGACCAATATTCCTCAAACCTCTAATCTTTAAATTTGAAGTTATTTTTGGGCTTAGAAACTGTTGTATTAAAGATTGTATTTGTTAGAAGGGAAATTTTGTTATTTTATATCGTGTGGGATCAACAAATTATTATTATTATGTGTAGATCTCCAAGAAAGCAAAAATAGAGCTAAATTTTTAAATAAGAAATATTAAAATTCAAATTAAAAATTATTGAGAACTCTAATTTCAACAAACTTATAGTCAAATTAGAGGGCATACAAGATGAGCCTAACAAGGATCAAACATTAAATCATTTATTAAAGCTTCTAGCGCCCAATTGGATTGTCAAACAAAACCAAACTAGTTTATGATCACTCAATTCTAAGACACTCAAATGTCCGTAGAACATTGTCTGGTTAAATGAACCTCTTCGAGTTGTCTCATAAAGTGGTCTGGATTACTTTCTTATTTACTGAGAGCCTCTCCAAGACACTATAAAAAGATCAGCTCTACCCTCTTCACAAAGAAGGACCTAGAACATGTGCCAAGGGAAAATCGGAGCTTCGAGGAGAAGGAGTTGAAGTCTAGCATCATACACTAAAGGTCTAGCAAATGTCACCTGCTCCTGCAACCGCTGACCACCGTCAACGACTGCTCGCTAGCCGTTGTCGACTAACGTTGGCCTCTCTCTGTTCAGTGTATCAAAGCCCCATAAAGACTCATGTCGTACACTGCAGAGTAATAATGCACCATGCGGAGTGACGACGAACCTTGTAGAGTGGCGAAGAATCCTACGGAGCAACGCACCCCGAGGACAACAAACAATGCACCCCGAAAATGGTGTAAGAATATGGTGCAAGGCTCACCCTATATACAAATGTAGCAACACACCTCAAAAACGATGTAATAGCACACCACACAATAACTACTTACTAATGTCAACGTACTCAGAATACAATAGTCTTCTCTGGACTAGTAAAGTTCTCTCTTCATGCAACTCTCAACTCCGGTCTTTATGTTCTATGGATGTTATTGTAGTTCACCACTACTGCCTATGTGGTCCCCAACTCATGTAGCTCCTAACTCTGACTTCAGTGGCCTACGGATATTATTGCAGGCTACCACTGCGATTTATATGACCAACTAAGGCTTACATGATTCACAGCTTATGTCGCTTTCAATTCCAACTTTGGTAGCCTACGGAAGTATTACAATTTATCAGTGCGACCAACGTAACCAACTATGGCCTTCATGGTTCATAGCTCATGGAACCCCCAACTCCGACCTTGGTGGCCTACGAAATTTATTGCAGTTCATCGTTATGGCTTACGTGACCAAGGTCAATGTGGTCAAAAACTCATGCATCTCCCAACTCCGGCCCTGAACCCAACGGGCGTTATTACAACACCTTACTACTGCCTATGTGGTCAATTGATGTTTCTAAAGCAACCACCTATGGCTCACATGGTTAACTGCAACCATGGCTTTCAACTACAACCTCCATGATAAGCTGAGGCTACAATCATTGCCTACACCATTTGCGGCGAACTAATGTCTCCATGGCAATTGACTGCGGCCTTTGCGGCCCGTTACGATTATTATTATTGAAATATGATTGCACATCAATTTCGTAATTTCATCTTTCCTAACTAAGAAAAAGAGTGGGCTCATATATTCATAATTATATAGTGGATTATTTCAACTGGGCTGAGCCCCGTAACTTTTTCCTTTCCAAGGATGTTCACGTAAAAACTTCTTGTGTCTCTACATGTCACTTTCATTACCTGAGTGTGTGTTGGATCTTCGCCAAATAATAAGATGTTAAATTGTTATTACATCGTGAACCTTTTAGCACACATCAGTTCGACACCGTCTGTGAGACAAGAAGTCTCGTTTGACACAATCTTTAAGTCTGTGACTTTAAGCCACTGCTTCGTTTCTCAAAGAAACATATCATATAACTGGCAAAGGAACCTCCTTTACATCTCTAAAGTATTCTTTGATGTGGGAGCAATATTTACTGTAGTTTCGAAAACTAGTTCACGTCAACGTCTCGGACACAATTGTAGCGGGTTAATCTCATTCAAGCATAAAATCAACAAAAAGTCAAAATGTGTCTATTTTCTAAAGAATTTGGCAAACAAATATAATGTGAGTTATTAAATTGAGTGTCTTAATGCACAATCCTGAAAAAGTGAGTGCACAAACTTGTCATGAGTGCACAAACTTGTCACCTTGGGATTTCTTACTTTGTTTTCAAACAATGTGTTCCGCATTATATGAGTTGGATAATAAAGTGAAATATCATACACAAAAATGTAACTTTTGAATTTAATAAAGGAATGCTTAATTCCTCCAATGATTAAATGATTTATTCATTCCAACATCTTACTTAACTCATATAAATTCAGCCCCCAGAAAAAAGAGGATATATTTTTATTTTTGAAGGCTGAGGCGCTTACATTTTTAATTAAATGTAATGGTTTCCTCATTTATATGGTAGTTAATTAGTTTAAAGGTCATTATATAAAGAGATTTGTATGCTGCGTAAAATATTAATGTGTTTACTTACAACACAACTTCTGAAACATAAATTTATGTCAAATTTTAGGTGTAAGATATGTAAAAACATAAGAATTGATTGGTATGTTTGTAAATTTGCCTTCAAAAGTTAAGAATTAACTTTTAAAAGTATTAAGCATAATTTTTAGATTAAACAGAATCGTAACTCCTAAAAAATCAGTTTCCATTACAGAAGAAAAAATACACTTTAATGCACTTCTTAGACCTTTCAGTATCAGTTGGGGTTGGGTTGGGGGGGTTTTTCTTCTTCTTCTGCTTCAGAGAACTGTTTGGGTTCGAGATGTGGCAATGAGGTGGAGGATGCCGTTTCTTTATAGACCCATTGGTGGGGGACTGGAGTGGCCTTCCGGCGGGAGGATAACAAATTTTTGAATTTGAGTTTAATCGTTCAACTGCTTCCGGCTTCTTCTACTATATTCTGTTTTCAGTCATTTTAAAGATTTATTTCATTTTTATTTACAGTTATTGCATATTAAAGTTTATAACTTTGATCTCTTGTCAGGAATTGCAAAAATGAACCATTCATCATAAAACAGAATAGAATGTTTCATGTTGGTGGAATAATTCTTGATTTTCTTAAAATCTTTAAAAAAAAAAAAATCGAACATATATTTTGGCCTGACCAATATTCCTCAAACCTCTAATCTTTAAATTTAAAGTTATTTTTGGGCTTAGAAACTGTTGTATTAAAGATTGTATTTGTTAGAAGGGAAATTTTGTTATTTTATATCGTGTGGGATCAACAAATTATTATTATTATGTGTAGATCTCCAAGAAAGCAAAAATAGAGCTAAATTTTTAAATAAGAAATATTAAAATTCAAATTAAAAATTATTGAGAACTCTAATTTCAACAAACTTATAGTCAAATTAGAGGGCATACAAGATGAGCCTAACAAGGATCAAACATTAAATCATTTATTAAAGCTTCTAGCGCCCAATTGGATTGTCAAACAAAACCAAACTAGTTTATGATCACTCAATTCTAAGACACTCAAATGTCCGTAGAACATTGTCTGGTTAAATGAACCTCTTCGAGTTGTCTCATAAAGTGGTCTGGATTACTTTCTTATTTACTGAGAGCCTCTCCAAGACACTATAAAAAGATCAGCTCTACCCTCTTCACAAAGAAGGACCTAGAACATGTGCCAAGGGAAAATCGGAGCTTCGAGGAGAAGGAGTTGAAGTCTAGCATCATACACTAAAGGTCTAGCAAATGTCACCTGCTCCTGCAACCGCTGACCACCGTCAACGACTGCTCGCTAGCCGTTGTCGACTAACGTTGGCCTCTCTCTGTTCAGTGTATCAAAGCCCCATAAAGACTCATGTCGTACACTGCAGAGTAATAATGCACCATGCGGAGTGACGACGAACCTTGTAGAGTGGCGAAGAATCCTACGGAGCAACGCACCCCGAGGACAACAAACAATGCACCCCGAAAATGGTGTAAGAATATGGTGCAAGGCTCACCCTATATACAAATGTAGCAACACACCTCAAAAACGATGTAATAGCACACCACACAATAACTACTTACTAATGTCAACGTACTCAGAATACAATAGTCTTCTCTGGACTAGTAAAGTTCTCTCTTCATGCAACTCTCAACTCCGGTCTTTATGTTCTATGGATGTTATTGTAGTTCACCACTACTGCCTATGTGGTCCCCAACTCATGTAGCTCCTAACTCTGACTTCAGTGGCCTACGGATATTATTGCAGGCTACCACTGCGATTTATATGACCAACTAAGGCTTACATGATTCACAGCTTATGTCGCTTTCAATTCCAACTTTGGTAGCCTACGGAAGTATTACAATTTATCAGTGCGACCAACGTAACCAACTATGGCCTTCATGGTTCATAGCTCATGGAACCCCCAACTCCGACCTTGGTGGCCTACGAAATTTATTGCAGTTCATCGTTATGGCTTACGTGACCAAGGTCAATGTGGTCAAAAACTCATGCATCTCCCAACTCCGACCCTGAACCCAACGGGCGTTATTACAACACCTTACTACTGCCTATGTGGTCAATTGATGTTTCTAAAGCAACCACCTATGGCTCACATGGTTAACTGCAACCATGGCTTTCAACTACAACCTCCATGATAAGCTGAGGCTACAATCATTGCCTACACCATTTGCGGCGAACTAATGTCTCCATGGCAATTGACTGCGGCCTTTGCGGCCCGTTACGATTATTATTATTGAAATATGATTGTACATCAATTTCGTAATTTCATCTTTCCTAACTAAGAAAAAGAGTGGGCTCATATATTCATAATTATATAGTGGATTATTTCAACTGGGCTGAGCCCCGTAACTTTTTCCTTTCCAAGGATGTTCACGTAAAAACTTCTTGTGTCTCTACATGTCACTTTCATTACCTGAGTGTGTGTTGGATCTTCGCCAAATAATAAGATGTTAAATTGTTATTACATCGTGAACCTTTTAGCACACATCAGTTCGACACCGTCTGTGAGACAAGAAGTCTCGTTTGACACAATCTTTAAGTCTGTGACTTTAAGCCACTGCTTCGTTTCTCAAAGAAACATATCATACAACTGGCAAAGGAACCTCCTTTACATCTCTAAAGTATTCTTTGATGTGGGAGCAATATTTACTGTAGTTTCGAAAACTAGTTCACGTCAACGTCTCGGACACAATTGTAGCGGGTTAATCTCATTCAAGCATAAAATCAACAAAAAGTCAAAATGTGTCTATTTTCTAAAGAATTTGGCAAACAAATATAATGTGAGTTATTAAATTGAGTGTCTTAATGCACAATCCTGAAAAAGTGAGTGCACAAACTTGTCATGAGTGCACAAACTTGTCACCTTGGGATTTCTTACTTTGTTTTCAAACAATGTGTTCCGCATTATATGAGTTGGATAATAAAGTGAAATATCATACACAAAAATGTAACTTTTGAATTTAATAAAGGAATGCTTAATTCCTCCAATGATTAAATGATTTATTCATTCCAACATCTTACTTAACTCATATAAATTCAGCCCCCAGAAAAAAGAGGATATATTTTTATTTTTGAAGGCTGAGGCGCTTACATTTTTAATTAAATGTAATGGTTTCCTCATTTATATGGTAGTTAATTAGTTTAAAGGTCATTATATTCTGAGATTTGTATGCTGCGTAAAATATTAATGTGTTTACTTACAACACAACTTCTGAAACATAAATTTATGTCAAATTTTAGGTGTAAGATATGTAAAAACATAAGAATTGATTGGTATGTTTGTAAATTTGCCTTCAAAAGTTAAGAATTAACTTTTAAAAGTATTAAGCATAATTTTTAGATTAAACAGAATCGTAACTCCTAAAAAATCAGTTTCCATTACAGAAGAAAAAATACACTTTAATGCACTTCTTAGACCTTTCAGTATCAGTTTTAGAACTGCGCTCGGGTTCTCATTCATTACAATTACAATTATGAACAAATAAAACTAATTCTTGATGCTAGTGCTCTGCAACCTAGAATCACTACGGTTGTTCCTGCTAAGAAAGCAGCTGCCGGGTAAAGCCATTTTCTCCATCTTCTTCCTTGCTCGGAATCGGGGATCTTTTTAGCATGCAGTAAAAACTCAGCCTTTTCTTTTAGCTCATCCAGCTTTGCAGTCTTTTCATCCTTCTCTTTAACAGCGGCAAGCAGCCGCATTTCTGCTTGATCAGCCTTTTCTGTGGCTGCGGCAAGCTGGTGGCGGAGCTGCTGGGTTTCTTGCCGGTGCTCTTTGACTTCCTTCAAAAGTTTGGCGTTGAGGGCTTTTAATATCTCCAAAGTTGGTTTTTTGGCACTTTCAGAGGTTTCTGCAGCGACGCTCCTCTTGGTCTTGTTCTTGTTCTTGGCCATGATTGAGGGAGAGAAGTGATTGAGGAGGGATTGGATGGGTTGGAGGTTTATCTTCTTCTTTTGCTTCGGAGAACTGTTTGGGTTAGCGATGGGGCAATGAGGTGAAGATGCCGTTTATTTATAGATCCATTGGTGGGGACTGAAGTGGCCATAAGGCGGGGGAGTAACAAATTTTTGAATTTGAGTTTATTCGTTCTTTCTCTCCAACAGCCTCCGGCTCCTTCTCCGCTTTATTCTGAAACTTCCCCCAAAAATTTCTGAAGCTTTACAGATATTCTTGGGAGTTGATTCGAATCCTATTTCTGCTTTCAGCCATTTTAAAGATTGTTTTTTTATTTACAGTTATTGTATATTAAAGTTTATAACTTTGATCTCTTGGCAGGAATTGCAAAAATAAAGCATTCATAATTAAATAGAATCGAATGTTTAATGTTGGTGCAATAATTCTTGATTTTTTAGAGGATTTTAATTTATGGAGCATGCAAGATAGAGGGGTTAAAATCATTTAAAAATAAAATTTCGAACATATATTAGGCCTGACCAATTTTCCTCTAACTTCAAATATTTAAATTTAAAGTTATTTTTGGGCTTAGAAACTTTTGTATTAGAGTCTCTATTTGTGAAAGTGGAAAATATGTTATTTTATATCATAGTGATCGACAAATATTTATTATTCAGTATCTCCGAGATGGCAAGTAACCTTTTTAATACGAAATAATAAAATTCAGATTAAAATTTATTGAGAGCTTCTATTTCAATAAACTTACAGTTAAACTAACTGGCCACTAATTTTGACTCAATCTAAGTCAAATTAAACCTAGATTAAACCATTAAACTATTTATTAAAGTTTCTAGAGCCAAATTGGATGGTCAAGTAGAATCTAATGAGCCTAAGATCACTCAATTTTTAGACAATTTTAAGACACTCAAATATCCGCAGAATGTTGTCTGATCAAGGGAACCTCTCTGAGTTGGCATATGAAGTGGTAATGAGTCCTTTTTTTATTTATAGGGAGGCATCTCCAAGACTCTATAAATAGATCAGCTCTACCCCCTTCACAAATGAGGACCTAGACCATGTGTCTGCGGAAAATCGGAGCTTGGAGGAGAAGGAGTTGAAGTCTATCATTATATACAAAAGGCCTTGAAAATGCCCCCACTCCTGCAACCGTTGACCACTGTCAACTGCAGCTCGTCAACCACTGTCGACCAACGTCCCACAGCTTGGTGTATCAAATCCTCATAAAGACTCATGATGTATGTTGCAGAGTAAAAAAGCATCGTGCGAAGTGACAACCAACCTTGTGAAGTAACGAAGTATCTTAAGGAGCAAAGCACATCGAAAACAGTCTAACAATGCACCCCAAAGATAGTGAAAAATATGATGCAACACTCCCCCTGCATACAAATGTAACAACACACCCCAAAAATGATTTAACAACGCATCACATAATAATTACTTACTAATGTCGATTGTCGTGCTCAGAATACAATGGCCTTCTTTGGACTACTAAAGTTCTTTCCTCATGCAGCTCACTTCAGTTTCTACGTCTTATGGATGTTATTATAGCTCACCACTACAACCTATGTTATCAAGACCTATGTGGTCCCCAACTCATGTAGCTCCTAACCCCAGATTTTGTGGCCTACATACATTATTGAAGGTCACTACTGCGATCTATATAACCAACTACGGCCAATATGGTCCACAGTTTATGTTGCCCCCAACTTCAACTGATGGCCTACGGATGTATTGCAACTCATCACTGTCAACGTAACCAACTACGACCTACATTCGCCATAGTTCACGCAACCCCCAACTTCGACCTCGACAGCCTACGAAGGTTATTGAAGTTCAGCCTACGTGATAAAGGCTTATGTGGTTCAGAACTCATGCATCTCCCAACTCCGACCTCTGCAGCCTACATACGTTATTGCAACACCTTACTATTGCCTATGTGGTCAAATGACGCTTCTAAGGCAATCATCTATGGCTCAATTGGTCAATTGCAACCATGGCTTTCAAGTACAACTTCTATGATAAGCTCGCACTACAATCATTTCTACAACAATCGCAATGGACTAATGGCCCCATGGCAATTGATTGCGACCTGCTACTATTATTGTTGTTAAAATATCGTTGTGCATCAACTTTGTAATTTTATCTTCCCTGACTGAGGAAATGAGTGGGCTTATATATTCATAATTATATAGTGTATTATTTCAATTGATCAAGGCCCTGTAACTTTTTATTTCTTTCCAGGAATGTTCACGTAAAAGCTTCTTGTGCCTCTATATGTCACCTTAATTATATGTGTGTGTTGGATCTTCACCCAATACTAAGATGCTAAATTATTACTACATTGTCATGAATCTTTCAACACACATCAGTTCGGCACCGTATGTGAGAAAAGAAGTACCGTTTGACACAATCTTCAAGTCTGCGACTTCAAGCCACTGCTTCGTTTCTCAATGATTCACATCATATTACTGGCGAAGGAACTTCCTTTGCACTTCTGAAGCATTCTTTGATGTGGGGGCAACATTCACTACAGTCTCAAAAGGTCGTGCACGTCAATGTTCTGAACACAATTGTAGTGAGGTAGTCTTCCCATATCTCAGCCAGACATCAAGTCAACAAAAAGTCACGAAATTTTTAGATAAGAAAAGAAATATTATTATTATTATTATTATTTGATGTAGCGAGGTACCCACACCCCACACCCCGCGGGGGCATAAATTTGTTCCGCCCCTGCTCGAAATAGCTGATTTGCTCAAAAAATTAAATATAATATGAGCTTCCTAAAAAGTCGAACATAAGTTATTCCCAACAAAAGGCTTTTATGACAGCTTAATTATATTGATGCAATGTTTTACCACATGAATGCTATAACTAATTCTTGATTGTCTACATATTAGCCTTGAGGTATGCTAGTTATTTCTACATCATTTTCATTTTTTAAATTATACAAGCCCTATGAAAAATTAAACAATAATTATATAAATTAATTTGTCCATAACTCTTCCCATCATGATTACGTGCAGTAGGATATGGAATCAGATCCATCTTAATTTATGCTTGTAGCATAGCTGATTAGATATGCAATTTGTAACTTGTGATTTCATGTATAGATTTGTTCCTCTCTTAGTATAAACCTTGCTTTAAAAACCTTAATTGATATCATATTGAATTCTACATTATGAGAATTATACTCACTAATGTCAAGATGTAATTGTAATTTATATCATAGATACCTTATGACATTTCACCGTATGACAATTTATTTTTTATATATTTTTATTTTATTATTATTTGATTCAATAAATAAAATTTGAATTTTTTTTTAAAGGTGATTTCATGGAAATTGCTGGTTCAACGAAATACAAATAGCAAAGAAACGAAGTTAATATGGATGGAATGCTTTACAATGTGGGCAAAGATAGCTGGCTTCGTTTTGCAAAAGAAAGAAAATACTACATTCATAGTAAGTGCGGCTGCGTGTACTTGGAGTGTATCAAGGTTATACTCGAAGAGAACTTGACACGTACAACCCAAAACCGCACGTGCGCATAATATTTTCTCCTTACAAAATGGCGAAAGCCTTTAAAAATCAATATCCACTCATCTTCATATGTACAAGAGAGTCATCTCTCCAATCTTGTCTCTCATCCTAATGTTAGTTTAACAATGTGATACTATGTTATGGCATGAACTTTGATTGGTAGCCCTTTCGGGAAATCGACGAAAGGGAAGGCATAGGCACAGTCGGATTGGATCAACTCCCATCGGAATTTGATCACTAGATGGTGCAAAAATACGGCCAATTCAAGCTTAGCCAGTTCCGAGCCCGCACATAATCTCGACCCACCACCATATGGCATGAAATTGTTGTTTACAGCCATACCCGAAGAGCTTTTCTGCAAAGATAAAAAATGCATTATTGTAAATATTTAAATTCACACAACCTATATGCAAATTCTAATAAGGCATTCATTTCATATTATAAAATAATACTTAATATTATTTTTATTTTCTTTTGGATTGGACAAGTTCCCAATTATTTGATCATATTATGCGTAGATATACCATGAATGTTAATTTTATAAATATGTAAATATTACATGTTATTTATGCAATATCCCCTTTTAAGATAGTACAAAGAACATGAAAATAAAAATTACAACTACATATATATATATATATATATATATATATATATGCGAGCCGAATTATTTATGATACGTCTCTTTAGGCAAAATGTTAATAAAATCTGGACTGAGTGATACGTGTGGATCCAAGTCATGACAATAGGAATCACACGTTCACTGAGTCGTCTCTTTCTTCTCATTTATGCCCCATCACCTTCATTTCTTTTTTTTTTTTTCTCATTCATTAAAAATTTTATGGCTATCAAAAATGCTTGTTGTTCGTGAACAGCTCATGTTCTCATCCTTAAATAGCTCGTGTTCGAACCGTTCTTAAATAAGCGAGCCGAACAAGGACAATCATTATTTGATGGTGTTCGGCTAGTTTTAGCTCGAAATAAAAAAAATAGCTATTTAAATCGAGCGGAACAAGAACACAGTTCACGAGCAATTTCAAATATGAACAAATTTCGATGAACGAACTGAACACAAGCGAAGTCTGAGCTCACCCTAACTCTGGCTCATTTACAGTCCATTGTTGCCTGATATTTTATAATTAGCTCTATTCGTCAGTCTCTAATTCTAAAGGTCTGAGTCCACAATCTCACATCATTAACTAATTCAATATGCTAATTAGTTCAAAGAATGAGTTAAAATTAAAATAAATTTAGTTCATTTTTGATGAATCGCATAAATCATGTGCTATAAATCTTACACTTCTGAAAAAATATATAATATTTGTTTTTAGGCAAAATGTTAATAAAATCTGGACTGAGTGATACGTGTGGATCCAAGTCATGACAATAGGAATCACACGTTCACTGAGTCGTCTCTTTCTTCTCATTTATGCCCCATCACCTTCATTTCTTTTTTTTTTTCCCATTCATTAAAAATTTTATGGCTATCAAAAATGCTTGTTGTTCGTGAACAGCTCATGTTCTCATCCTTAAATAGCTCGTGTTCGAACCGTTCTTAAATAAGCGAGCCGAACAAGGACAATCATTATTTGATGGTGTTCGGCTAGTTTTAGCTCGAAATAAAAAAAATAGCTATTTAAATCGAGCGGAACAAGAACACAGTTCACGAGCAATTTCAAATATGAACAAATTTCGATGAACGAACTGAACACAAGCGAAGTCTGAGCTCACCCTAACTCTGGCTCATTTACAGTCCATTGTTGCCTGATATTTTATAATTAGCTCTATTCGTCAGTCTCTAATTCTAAAGGTCTGAGTCCACAATCTCACATCATTAACTAATTCAATATGCTAATTAGTTCAAAGAATGAGTTAAAATTAAAATAAATTTAGTTCATTTTTGATGAATCGCATAAATCATGTGCTATAAGAAATTACAAAGTGAATCTTACACTTCTGAAAAAATATATAATATTTGTTTATGATAAATAAAGTTATGAAAATGTTTCCCATATAATTTGTATATTATATATATAACATTTAAAATTTATGTTACCTGCTGCCACCTCCATGGATTGAATTGATGAGGCTCGTTATAAAGCTCTGAATCCAAATGAACAGCAGCAAACACTGGAAGAACTTTCCATCCACATGGGATATCATAACCTGCCGAGACACAAAATAAATAAATAAATATAAAAATAATTAATTAATTATGATTAAACTAATTAATTATATCATATAAATGTATAATATTCTTAATAAAGAAACAAATCAATGATTAAAGTTTCTTTGCTCAAATTAATTGCACTCATGTTTTGTGCCTTTCTGTCACTCTCTTACTCAAAAAAGAAATATTTCACTTTATACAAATTAAAGAATAATACACATATAAAATAAAATTATTTTATTTAAATATAACTATTTTTTATTTCATAATTTATAGGAGGAGAAAGGAAGGAGAGCCAACCTCCATAATGCACATCTTGAATAGCTTTTCTATGGACAAACCTCACTACATTTCCAAGCCGAAGTGTCTCATTAATCACCTTCATTAAGTCAACAATAACTCATTAATTAGCCAAAAATATTCATTTTTTAACATAATACTTCTTAATCATCATAATTAACAATCATATAGAATGCTTACACACTGACTAAACTCCATTTGCTTGTAATCCTCCCAGTTTAGCACCGACTCCCCTTTTTCCAATTTCTTCCCAGCAATAATTAGATGCTCCTCCTGCAAAAATATAATAAAATAAAAAATAATTAATTATAAAACTAAATTAAAAAATAAATATATAAATCTATATAATAGTACCCTAAGTTGTTGAACAGCTTTTGGGCAGCTTCCAAGGAAGAAAATGGTGAGAGCCAAAGCCATGGAGGAGGTCTCATGGCCTGCAAAAAGCAGACTCAGAAGAAGATCCAAAATCTGTTCTTTTGACAGAGAAGATTGTTTCAAAGCCCATCCCAACAAGTCATCTTCTTCTTCCTTTTCTTCATTTCTTTGATGTCTCCTCCCCTCCATCTTCTTCTCAATCACTCTAAGAATATTCGATCGTGACTGCAAGAACATCAAATAATTTTAAATTTTGTTGAGAAATTAAGAGTATTTTTTTGGGAAGGTAAAAAAAGAGATTAAATTGTTTATATTTTAATTAACTTGTTTCTATTAGAAAAGATAAATTTAATCATAATTTTATGTACGATGATGTAAGATCCCATCAGGTCATGTTTACATTAGTGTGATTCATGCCATAGTCTGCATATTCAACACTATTTTCTCAAATTTGGAGGCCATCAATGACCTCGATGATTATAGCCATGACATTTCATGCAAAAAGGTATAATTTACATAATTTGATACGATAAAATAATCATATATAGTATATTTTTTAAATTTCTAAGGAAAAATATAATCAAAATACTCATTTAAAAAAAAAAAAAGTGGGGAGAACTTAGAAGACTAAAATAGAGGAGAAATTAATAAGATATGAGGCCCACAATGATGATTCATGATGAATTGAGGCAAATAGCTTTCCCATTTATTAAATAAATCAGAAAAAAAAAAAATAAAGGCAGATGGGAGCAATGAATCCATGAATGCGACCGCACAGTAAAAGAAAAAGAAAAAAAAGGCCCTCAATGGCTTTGTTAAATATGTTTTGTACTGTTTCAGTCAACTAACTAACCTTCTTCATTAATCACTTCCATTAATAACCATATCATCAACATCATTAATCCCATCTTCGTTAAACATAATTAGTAAGTTATTTGGGGTTTATGTTTACCTTCAAGGCTTTTGAGTATGGAGTTCCAGGAAGATTCAATGGCGCAGACACCACACCTTTCATGAATGTTATGTACTCTTTCCTCAACTTCTCAGTCTCCATCTCCCCTGGCTCCATGCTCATGATGTTCTTCGCCATCAAGTTAAAAGTAAACTGCAAATTACCATTTTGTTTCATTAATCATCTGTTAATCATTTCATTAGCAACTTATATATATAAGAAGAAGAGGAAGAAGAAGAAGAGGAAGAAGAAGAAGAGGAGGAAAAAGAAGTTAACTTGATAACCTTCTTGGCTTCATCCTGAGCAGAGAAGGCGACATCCTGCTTCCAGGAAGAGATAGCCATGAGAGTCTGTCTCTCAATCTCAGGGAGGAGGATGGAGCGGAGGCGAGCGCTGCTCATGAAATTGAGAGATATCATCCTCATGCTCTGATGCATCTCTCCGACGAGCACCAACATGGACCACTTGCCGAGTATGCCTCCGATGCTCTTAGGATAGCTACACTCGAACAGCCGCCCCTCGTTCTGCAGGATGAAGCGATTTAGCCCTGCATCTGCAGAAACGATGGTGGGATCACCAAAAAGGTTGGACCTGTAGATCTTCCCGTAGCTGAGAAACCAATATTAAAGTCATGATTTTGATTAAGTTGCTAATGTTAGAGAAAAAAGTCATGGAGGAAATTGCTGCTGCTGTTTTGTCGCATACCGGGTTATGTGGTCCTGCATGAATTGGCCGATGGTGGTGGCGGGGTGGGGTTTGAGGTAGGAGAAGGTTTCGCCGAGGAAAGGGAGGCCTTGTCGGCCGGGGGGAAGGTGGAGAGTGGGCTTTGATCTCTTCTTCCATAGGAAGAGATAGAGGTAGAAGAAGAGGGTGAGGAGGGAGGGAGGGAGGAAGAGGAGGAGGTTCTGCAATATGGGCATGAGATGAGAGAGTGGGATGTATGGAGATAAGGTGGGGGGGTGGGGAAGAAGATGAAGTTCTGGAGAAGAAGGGGTGGGAGGCTGTTTTTAAAAGAGTGATTTTTTGCTGGAGCGGGGTAGGAGCTGGGAATGAAAAATGCTCTTTTTTTTTTTTTTTTTTTTTTTTTTTGGGAAACTTTGGGATTATGTAATGTGAAAGCTCGTATTATTATGACTTGGATCTATATTTATATATATACGTTTTTTAATTTTTTTTTCTTATTAATTATATAAGAAAAGAAAATTTTAGCTAATTTTTTTCTCATTAACTTTTACTTATAATTTGTACATAAAAAGATAGATTTTTTAAAATGAATAATTATGATATTTTTATGTGCCTATACATGTAAATTTAAAATTTTTGGTGTTAGATATATAATTACATAAAAATAAGTTGCATTAATGTAAAAAGTCTTTTTTTTTAATGTCTCAAAATAATCATGTTCTATTTTTCAGTCTAACATGATGATAAACAACAAACAAAAAGCATTGGAAATCATTGGTTGAAAAAAGGCTTTCTTAAGGCCTATTTTAATTAATCCAAAAAAAAGGGGGTAAATTGTGTTGGAGTAAAAAATTACTTTAAGACGTATAAGTGATTCAGGTTAATTTATGACTCGGCTCAAGTTTCACCCGATGACTGGCCCATGAACCGAGTTGAATGAACTACAAGCTAAGCTCAAGCTAGCTCCTATTCTACTCGTTAGCTCGTGAGTCGGCCCTTTTAAGAAAATAATAAACATGAAATTTAATAAAATATATTAAATTTCAAGACTTTAAATATTAAAAATATTCAAAAAATCATATTTTATATTTTATGTTAAATAATTGCTCTCATAATTGCTCATTTTATTTATCATTTTAATATAACACTAGCTTAAATTAATAGTATTTTCTCTCCTTCATGCTAAACAAGTCGGTCTTGAGCCAGTTCATACTCGTGGGGCTCAATTCGAGCACGACTCCACCTCAACTTGTTTATGCCTCTATCTGGGACTGCTCTATTTGATCACGTTAGGCAATATTTTTTTCATGGAGGGCAGGTGCTTTTCTCTTTACAAATTATGTAAATAAATAAAGCAATAATGAACTTAATTAGTGTATGATTTTAAAGAACTTAATCTATTGCAAATGAATTAGCTTGGGCTTGATTAGTTGACTATGAAATATCATTAGTCGCCCAAAAGTAGTACTAAACTTGATTAGCAAGCTAATGAGTTAGCATATAATAATTAATCGACAATCATAAGATTAGGCGGCTGTACTTAAACATTTAACAATAAAATAATTTATTTAATTAATTCTCTCACTTCCAACGGTCCCAAGAAATTAAATTTAATTCAATCTTTCCCATTATTTTAGATTTTCTTATTTTTCATTTTTCATTGTTTATTAAAATTTTGCATGTGAATGCTGCTTGAAAAGGAGATCCAAAGGATATGTGGCATTGAAGGCTATTTTTTTAATTTGTTTTATTTTTTTTAATGGTCTACTTTTTTAACATAATAATTGTATTCTATAAAATATTATAGAATAAAGTACCAAAAATAGTATTGGATTTTTTTTATTGAGCTAATTTAGTTTGAGAATTTTAAAATATATCAAAATAGTCCTTGGACTTTTTCAATTGGGGCTGAAATGATTCGCATGGAAGACTGTTAGAGTTTAATTTTAAGATAGTTGATAACTATTTTTGTACTTCTATAAACTCTGAGACTAACGAAAATCCTATATAGATAGGGACTGGTTTGATGCTTTACTCAAATGTTATATATAAAGATAAGCAGCGATCAAAACAAGTTGAAAGAAGAAAATGGCGAAGGAAATATAATATAGGATATTTTATTAGTTTTCCCTAGGGTAGTTACCGAGATAATATTATTATTATTATTATCTAAAAAATAATATTAATTAATTAATAATTATGATTATTATAATCTCTTCATTTTAAATATACAATTATTTAATTTAGAAATTCATGAAGATCATTTAAGTTTTATTTTCTTATTTTTTTGCCATAATATAGCTTGGAATCTATAGATTCATATTTCATTTGATACAAATTATATACTTATTAGATTTATGGTTCGTTTGGGATAGTCTTATGTCTACTTCGCATTTCAGACCGCCACCAAAGTTCTATTTGGGTAACTGCAATAGAAGTTGTTTTTTTTCAATATAATATGTTAAAGTTATATGGTTATAAGAAAGTTGTTTCCTTATATTTTGAAATTATATATAAATAATTCCCACAAAGCTTTCTAAAAAGTCAATTTCTCCGCCATAATTTTACAATTACATTTAAAAAAAAGCTTCAGCCACTCTGAACAAACTCTTATGTCAGACCATCGAAGCGTACAAATGCTTTATTCGACCTCATAATCAGAATTTAGAATATGAAGTACTAGCTTTATATTTATGTTTATGTACATATGAATTATTTTAAAAAATGAGCAAGCAAAATTTTTTTATTTTAATTGATAATAATTTCCACAAAAAAAAAAGCAAAATCACTTCTTGAAATCCAATACAATTCTTTAAAATGCATGCATGGAATTCATAAATGTCTTATTTCTGTGCTTGATCCTCTTTTGGTGATTTTTGCCTTTTTTTTCTTTTACTTTTTATTTATATTTATAATGATAAATATGTATGTTTTTGCCACTCTTTTTATAATTTGAATAATAATTAATAAATTAAAAGAATAAACTATTTTTATATGTGAAAACCATTGTCAATTACATACAAAGAAGAAAACAAATTGCTTTACTTTGAAAAGAAATAAATTCCAAACATAAGCTATCCCTAAACATTTTATAAAACATTTCTAAGCCTTTTGGAACATGTTATTTCTATTTTTATAAAATAAAAATCATTTTAATAAAAAATTTGTTCTATAAAGCATCAAAATTATCTTAAAAAACATATTAAAAAAACAATCTTATAAAATATTAAAAATTATCTTACACCTAAAACAATTTGTTTAAAAAAATTATGAATGATTTAAAATTATCTCCCCATACCTTATTATCATCTATAATAATAATAATAATTAGTGGTTTTGATACCATGTCAAGACAAAGAATAGATGCAAGCATTTCTCATTGTCTTTAGCCTTAGAACTTAGCTTGCTTGCTTGCTTGCATGGAGCTATCATTCTTTGTTATGTAGCCTCCTACATAGACATTTAAGCACGTATAGGAAGTTTGTTTGCATTAGAGTAAAGACATATTAGCTTGCATTTTAATTTTGAGGAGTTCCAAATTTGTATAACAATGAATTTGTCTTTACTTATGAGCATAATAATAAACATAATATAATTGATGTCATAACCCAACCAAATTTCATTCTGATTTTTCTTTTTTTTTAAGCTAATTTCATAATTATCTATGCTTTCAATGGCATCATTGACCTCTAATTAAATTGTGTGAGCTTTCTAGATGTGGGATATGTACCTAACAAATCATGGATAAATAGGTAATTACTATTCATGTCAGAGCATATTCACCTATCATTTGTTAGATGTATATATTTTTTGCACATTTAATAAATTTGCGGCTAATTATTCCTTAGATTTGTAGGGCTCTTTTATTAATTTATGATGAGATGGAAATTAGAAAAAAAATATATTATAAGGAAATAAAATTTTTAATATAACACTAAAAAAGTGAAGCACAAAATTATTGGTTGTCCTCATATAAATTAATCCTCACAATCACTTAAGCGATCACGCTCAATTAAGATCCAAAGATCAATTATTAAGAAACTCTTGTGTGGTTATAACTTTATAAGTGAAGCTTAATAAATGGGTAGAATATATATATA
>NW_018164503.1:3027-5778 GCF_001263595.1 Phalaenopsis equestris | reverse complement strand
ACCACCTAGCTAGCTAGGCATAAATGCTAATCCTAGTATTACCTATAATAATATTAAAAATGCAAAAAAAAAATGATTTATTTTTATTTTATCTGTGTGTATCAAATCTTTATACAATATTAACATGTCAATGCAGCACTTTACAGTTGTGAGTTTTCCTACATGCAATACTTATATATATGGTTTATATTTAGATCACATTCTTTGGTGATTTATGCTACAATAAGAATCTCGGAAGTCCTCCTCCATAGCATACCCTTCCCACCCTCTCATAACTCATATGCTTAGGTATGATTCTCTTGATTAGATTCCTCATACAATAACTCTCCTCATAAAAGTCAAATTACATTTTTCTAAATCAATCACAGAATCAAGCCAAGCAGCAATCCACTTTATATCCCCATTATATTTGTAGTTTCAAATAAGGTCTAATCACCCTTACTATATATTGTAAGGGTGATTATATATATATATATATAACAAAAGTAACGATTAAAATTTATTATGATAAACTGTTTTTAACTTTTTATAAAGCTCCTAATTACGTGCATCACCACTGCACTCCATCAATTCATGACAATTTTTTTAAAAAGTGATGATGTTGGAGATGATGAAGTGAAAAGAGTCTTTCAATAAGATATATATTAAGAGCTTATTTAAGATTAGATCATTAAATAAATGTTTGCATCTTTTATTTTTATTTGCGATTTCTTTTTTTTTAAGATTATCAAAAAGCAAGACAAAGACAACAAGAATAAGACTTGTTATTTTACATGCGTATCATTTAATAAATGATAATTAATTCATTTAATGTATAATAAATCACCCTATTACAATGTCATGGACTATAATAATATATGCCGAATCAAACATTAATTTAAATGGTAATTCAACTCTTAATTTTTTTTATTTAACCAATAATAATAACAACTATATGATAATTAATTTAAAAGAGAAGTAAAGTACAAAATAGTTCTAGGCTATTTATACGGTGTCATTTTAGTCTCAAAGTTTATAGAAGTGTCAAAATAATCTTTACAGTCTTTAAATTATAGTTGAGTAGCTCTCACGCATAGTTATTTGAACTCAATTTTAAATATTCAATGGCTATTTTAATTTTATTTAAATTATTATTTTTTTATATAAATTTTATCTTTTTTTATGCATAAATTAACATCAAATTATTATAAGTTTAACTATATAATATTGTATGGTATTTATTAAATTTTTCATATTTAATTTTTGCTCCAACTTGGCAACAGTTTTAGTTGGCCCTATTTAATAGCAATCAACTAAAATAGTTTCACATATTTAATTACGCTATAATTTTTTTAAAAATTTGTTATTTTATATTTATCAAATTTTAAAATAATTAAATTTTAATAATTTTCCCCATAGTAGGTAGTAGCTGATTGATAAGTCATCCGTCCTTGGATTTGAAACGGGGCTGAAAGGGTCGCCACACGTGCGGGTACAACGCTGAGGCGTGTCAGAATTTGATTGGCCAACTCGTGAGGTTGCCTGCACGTGTGGTATCTGTCCCTCAAAAGACGTGCCCGAGCCTGCCCGGCCTCTGCCCAGATATTAATGAATTCGGAAACTAAAGTCACCAACTTTTGCACACCGGATTCCCATAAATTGATTACGTGGACCCAATAGACTGCTTTAAGGGGGAGCGGGTGTGCAGTGGAGAGAGACAATCAGTGAATTCTATTTTTGGCGAGCGTGCGGCAGCTTTTTCATCTTTGACCGTCAAATGGGGTAATAGAATATATCTGATTCTCTCCCTCCCTGCCACATAATTTTTTTTATTTTCATAAGTAAGAATTATTTGTAATTTATATATATATGGTCAAGTTAAAATTATGAATAATATTATTTTTTAAATAAAACTTTTTTTTTTAAATTTTACTTGCATTTACATGCATACCACCCTATTTTATATATTTACACATCTAACACCTGATTTAAATTTTCAAACCCAATTGTATACTGAATTAATAATATAATTTATTATTTATAATTTTCACAGTGTCACATAAAACTTATTATTTATAATTTAAAATTCCTTACATTTTAAGATTCATACTATATCCTGGAAGAGTATATACCTTCTCTTGTTATTTATAAGTAAACAATAGCAGACTTGTACTTAAAAAGAACTTAACGTCACCATAAAATTGTGCCCTTTTCTTATATTATTCAATGTTGATTTTTTATAGGGTTTATACGTTCAATAAAAATATTATATAAATTATATATATATATATATATATATTTATAGGGTTGACGTATTGATTCATGACGAGTGATGATATTTCAAAGTTATAGGTCGAAAGAGTTTAACATAATTAATATTGAATAATCTTAAAACCATTTTTCAATTATCAGAAAATAAAATAATCATGAGATTAAGAAATAACAAAATTGAACATAATACAAGTGGAAAACAATATTTTGGCTTGTGACCTCACATTCTACAAATCTATAACTAAATAAATATATATTAACAATCTAATAATAAAAATGCAAAAAAAAGAATTGCACTTTGAAATCTTTCGACCGATTAATAATGTTAATTTTTGGGTCTGTTTGAGGCAGCTTATTTGGTGCGGTGGCATTTTGAAAACGAACATCACTTGTTTGGGTAAACTGAGTTTTGGCAACGTATGCGTTTTGAAAACACTTAAAAGAATATTTTCACACGCACCTTTCTAGATGCGGTGGCAGTTTTTCTGTCAACGATATGCC
>NW_018164503.1:0-3009 GCF_001263595.1 Phalaenopsis equestris | reverse complement strand
TTCCAAAAAAATAAAAATTTAAAATAAAAATTTGTAATAGTCACCGCATCTAATTTATTAACCAATTATTTTTAATCAGGTGTAGCTGTCCGAAACAAGCTCTTTTTATCTCTAGAGCGTTTTTAATTGATATAGTTATTTCTAATGAGTGTAATTATTCAACTCGTTTTGATG
This sequence comes from Phalaenopsis equestris, assembly GCF_001263595.1. Classification (NCBI taxonomy): domain Eukaryota; kingdom Viridiplantae; phylum Streptophyta; class Magnoliopsida; order Asparagales; family Orchidaceae; genus Phalaenopsis; species Phalaenopsis equestris. The sequence goes on along the minus strand of NW_018164503.1, from coordinate 2,835 downwards.
GTAGTGGCATCAATTGCGCATGCATGATGTGGCATAAATGTACTACTTGTAGATAGAATATAAATTTCTTAAACATTATTTAAATTTTGGAAAATTTACATATATACCACACTTTTCTTATGTATTTATATATCTAGCACCTATGCTTTTTTACTTACATTAATAACGCTTTTGTGTTGTAAACATATACATGAAAAATGTGTATTTCATTTTTAAAATGCAAGTAAAAGTGGTGTTTTGGATATGATATAAATGAATTGAGTGGTATGCCTGTAAATATAAATGTCGAGGTTTTAGATATATAAATGCATGAGTTGTGTGCTATAATTGTAAATATTTTATCAGCTTTGTCGGATTTTAATATTTTAGGACGATAAAATTAGTGTCGCCTGAAAATGTAGGATGTTAATATTTTCGGATAACGAAATTAGTGTCGCCCCGAAAATAGGGGGCAACCTATACACCATCAATAAATGACCATCTTCTGACATGAATCTTAAGGCATCACACGTATCTTGATGTAATTTTTTTAAGCAAGAAATATTTGAACATCGATAAAAAGTCATCTGAAGCTCTGATTTCTGCAAAATTACAGTCAATCCGACTGATTCAACGATAAGAATCTAATGTTGCCCAAATATTTCGAATCCGAACTAAATCAAACCATTAAACTATTTTCAGAAGTTTTATAGCCACATTTGGAATGTCAAACAAATGTCGATTATGACGAGTCTATAATCAAATCGACTATCTTGACAAGAGGAATCCAACGAGTCTAAGATCACTCAATTCTGACACCATTTGGGCACTCCTTCAAATGTCATTCAATCATTGGAAGCCCTCTGAGCCGTTTGATTAAAGAGATACATATTTTTGCATTAATTACACTCAGAACTTTATAAATGGAGCCCTACCCCTCTCATGAGAGGGGGAAGGATGCTTGAGGCTTGAGGAAGAGCTTGAAGTTTTGAGAAAAAACACCACTCCGACCGTCATCGACCACCGTTGTTCGCCGTCTAACACTTCTACCACTTCCACCATCGACCACCATCGTCGACCCCCACCGACTGTCGTCGATCAGCACAGAACGCCTCGAGCACTGAATGTTGTCATTGACAACAACCAACCATTGCCGAACACGTTCTCCCAGTAATCACCGATCACTTTCGGCCGCCATCTATTTCTTGCAAAAAGTTCATCCGTACATCAACGTTATAGCTTGAGAGATTTTCTAATTATTTCCCTTTTATAGGACAAGAGGTTGTACTTTTAATTATCATTAATATTGGAACTCTTCAACTAGACCAGACTTCGTGGTTTTTCTCCTTACACGGGTTTTCCACGTAAAAGCTTATGATGTCATTACTAGTTGATTTTTCTCTCTTATGAGTGTGTTGATTCTTCGTACCATGTTACAACCATAACTTACTAGTCTACCGCCGCGAATTTTCTATCACATATCAAACATTAAAAAATTAAATATAATTTGATTAGAATAATAAGGTTCATTTGGATAATTGTTTACCATCAATATAAATTTTAATTGCCGTATAATACCAAAGTTTGCAGTTGCAGCCCATAAATGCGTTTATAAGGACGCTTTGACATTATAAGCTTGCTCAATGGATAACGGCTCCTGTCATTAGCAGCTATTTTTATAGTGATTATCTATGTATTATTTTAATTTGCTTAAATTATAAATAAAAATAGATATTTTTACCAAAATAAATTTAAATATGAACAAGTTAAAATGCATCCATGTTTTTTTAATATTACATTTTCTTAAATTATCATATGATGATAAATAAAATTATGCATAAAAATATTTTCTTAAGAAAATGCATCTAAAATATTATCAAAATAGCAATAATAATCAATATTACAAAAATCTACATTTTAGTTTTTGATGTAACATTTCATATACAATATTAATCATATTTTAGAATTATTAAAAAGTTTCTGTAAAATATTTTGTGCTTCATTAACAAATTAAATATAATTAAATAGTATTAAATATAAATATTTTCCTTAAACTCAATCTATTCAACAAAATTGTTATTTGATAAAACTAATTTATTTTACATTATCAATTGCATGGTTAAAATAAATCCAACATTGATGTCGAACACTATAGAAATTTTTCAGATCAACATGAAAAATTTTCGTCATATTTGCGTTGGCTTTACGTCGGATTTAACAATAAAGTAACAGTTTAGTCCTATTCATTTGTTTAATTACATACCAAAGAATATTTTAAAGGGAATTTTACATACTTACCACACAATTTTGTGTATTTACATGCATATCTAATTCCTACAACTTGATATTTATATTTATAGCCCTTTGTTATTATAAGGAAATGTGTACATCACTTTAAAGGGCTAGTAATAATGATATCTTCTTATAAGATGTTAAAAATTCTAGTGTTTTACATGTAAATATCAAAGTTGGGGGCTTGAAATATCATCAAATATGTAAGAATTGTATGGCATGCATGCAAATGCCACACTTAAAATGAATTTTCAACAGTAAATAGTACTTGAAGATCTAAACATTTAAATGTATTAATTTATTATTATTATTATTAATGATTTTAACATAAAAGTTTTTTTTAAAAAAAGAAACTTTATCGTCCAAATTAATGCAAAATAATTTTATGAAAATATGATTTTACAGGAGTTCCAAGTTACCTGCTATCCTGTTCGAAGTATTTTGAAATTCAATACTTTTATCTTAGATTCCAAATAGATTAATCAACAGATAAGTTTAGAACAATATATAGTATATAGTTTTCGAAAGTGATCAGATATTAATTAATTAATTAAGTTTTTAGCA
>NW_018164502.1:1036016-1036711 GCF_001263595.1 Phalaenopsis equestris | reverse complement strand
TTTATGCACCTAATAAATAAGCTTTGAACTCGCTCATGTTTGGCTCGTTTATACCCCTAACTAATGTGTGACTTAAAAATAATTCTCGCATCATTAAAATTTAAGACGTGTCTTCCTAAATTAATAATACCCTACAAGAAATACAATTAACTCCATGATTTTGCAGCTCTCTCACTTTCTAAGTATGAAAATAATTTCAATTAAACAAAACATGACATCAAGAAAAATATATACGTCAACAATAGATTTTGGCATCCAAAGATTAGAACTTTAGACCAATTAATTAAATTTGAGAATATTTTTTGGCGATGAATCAATCAGCTCTCTGTGTGTCATATTTGTCATGATTTTAAACTATTCATATCGGGTATATTTATTGTTTTCGTAATTATAATTACTAAGAAGATTTATTCTTTAAAAAAAAACTTATGATGAATAATGAGTCACAAATATTATTTCAAAACAGTTAAGTAAAGTGTCATTCTTTGCGCAATCAAGCTTGAAGCAATTTGGACTTGTAGGTAGATTAGAAAGAAACTAGCTGACGTTCGTCATGTTAATTACTGAAACCCATCACATTAATAGTCTACGTAGAAGAAAGAAAACTTGGCGACGAAGAATTCTCGAGATCTCTTTCCAGCTCAATTCAAATTTCACTAATTTTAATTTTTATATGAAGACAATATATCCTTTTT
>NW_018164502.1:1033879-1035916 GCF_001263595.1 Phalaenopsis equestris | reverse complement strand
AAAGAGTTTAAGAGTAAAAAGGAGCAAAAATACATTTAAGCTAGCGCCTAGGCGCCAGAAATGGTTACACTTATTTTCATTGAATTTGAACGAATTTTGAAAATATGTAAAATATGTCTAAAGGAACCCTTGGTGATTTTTGAAACTCTATATATTGGGATTAATTTTGGACGAAATAGAGGAGTCTGGAGTCGTTTTGAGAAAGAGATGATCCCATCTAGAGTGGACGACCACCTTAGTGAGTCTTTGTGAGTTTTTGTAATTTATGGAGTATTGTGAGTCTTGTAAGTTTGTGGAGTCAGAGAAGTCAAGGAACTTTAAAGGAGTGCTTGGAGAAACATTTGAGATAATTTTTTGTATCTTTTCTTTTCCTGGGCATTTTTCTGCCGCAAATTGGGTCCCGCACTGGGTCCTAAACTTTCTCACAACTCCTTTTCACATTTTTTTTGCTGCTTTGCAAATTAAACTGAATCGTGTTTCGTTGATTTGTTTAGAACTTCTTTTTATTCCACAAATTTGTGATGGTATTTTCATCGGATCTTTATTTATTTTGTTGTTAAAATTACCTGTAAATTAAGACCCGCCCGGTCCACAGACCAACTGATCATTTGTTTTGTTAAAATTTATTGAGAAATTTACAAACCCAAGAGGGCTAAGATTTCTTTAACTAGTGAGTACCACAGTTCACTTTGGAAAGAGCCATGATGATCGCTCGATAGGGAGTGTAAATAGATAGGGAGATAAGATTTAATGGACGTAGAATTGATTTTTCTATGGCGATAGACTAGATTCTCTTATCAATTTGGTCTAGAGATTGTAACTAAGGGTCACTGGTAGGTCTTATAGAGAGGACACAATGAGTAATCTAGAGGTGAGAGGCAAGAAAGCTAAAGCTGCTGCTGACATGACACCCGTCAAACCCGCTAGCCCCGCTGCTGCTAAGGGGAAAGAGGTAATGATTGTTGAGAATCCGATTGAGGAATTAACTGTCCCACCACCTGTGTTTGAGATCGGATCAAATTCGAGGACTGTACCACTGACCCGTACTCAAAGGAGGAACCGTAACAGAAGAGTTCGGAGGGCCATCAAAGCCCAAAATCCTGAAAATACACGTAATGAAGAGGAGCCTCATCAAGTTGAAGAGGTAATACCGGAAATTTATCCACTCCTGCGAGGGAGTAGATTCCATCCCCTGACAGGTACTGATGGAAATGAGAGTATCCGAAAGATTGCTGCTCCACTGCCATCACCTCATGAACATGGTGAGAAGGGAAAGAAATTCATCCCCATCACCCGAGCTAGTGTAGTCTTCAGAAGGCTTGCTATTAAAGAGGGATGTTCTGTTAGTGAATTACTTAAATCAAAAATATAAAAAAATAATAATACTTTTTTATTTTATGATTTTTTTTCCTTTTTGCATGTGTTGTTCAAGATTTTAACGTTTAGTACCCTATTATTTTGAATTAGAACAAACAATTAGAAGAATTTAAAAACAAAAAAAAAAACTTCACAATTTACAAGAGATGACGAACACTTCACATAACAATTTTGAAAACCAAAATACTGTAAATGAACATTAAAATATACAAAGACCTTTAAGGGATTATGTAAATCCTACAGTAGATGAAATTCACTTAAGCATACAAACCTCTGTTGTTGCGGCTAACTTGTTCAAACTTAAAGTTGTTATTTGTACAAATAGTGCAAAATAATCAGTTTGGAGGAACATCATCTCAGTATCTGATCCCGGTAGATTGGGTGATGATCTCATTGTTGTTTATATGCAATAGTATAACGATGTCTTTGATGATATTTTTCAATTATGTCCATCAGGGTCCTCCAGATCTTAAAGCAATCAAAGAATCAATAATTGAGGATAAAGTTGAGATGAGAAAGTTGAGAAACTTAGGATCGAGATTTTTGAGTTGGCTCGAGAACACAGAGTTTCCGTTGATAGTGACAATGAGGATTTTAATTACAATGATTACTTGGAGGAAGATTTCATGGATGTCCACGTGATTGAAACCAGAGCTACCG
>NW_018164502.1:1022649-1033769 GCF_001263595.1 Phalaenopsis equestris | reverse complement strand
ATATTGGGATACTACGCAAGTATATGTATCGTTATCAAGTAATATAGGACTTTTTGATTAAGCCCCACATACCGATCCCACGGGGAAATTAGCAATATGTACTATCAAACATCAAACTTCTATTTTAAAAAGATAATTACCTAAACTATAGATAATTTGACAGTAATTAAAATTCAAATCTTTTTGGTATTTTGATATTTTGACAAAACAGAAACAACTTCTAAATCTAACTTTAGTTTATGTAAAAGAGAAGCACTGAATATGAAAATATCTTTCTCCTCATCATGAATCAGTAATAAGTATAAGAATTCTATTATGAAAGTATGCAAATTGTGTTGTGTCAAATAGGAATAATATTTTTTACATTACACTTACTAGAGATGCTATAAATAATATTGGCTAATTTAAAGTTTGAATAGTTCTAAAGATCGGCTAAGCAGGGAAGATACTAGACCTCAATCAAATCTTTTTGGTATTTTGATATTTTGACAAAACAGAAACAACTTCTAAATCTAACTTTAGTTTATGTAAAAGAGAAGCACTGAATATGAAAATATCTTTCTCCTCATCATGAATCAGTAATAAGTATAAGAATTCTATTATGAAAGTATGCAAATTGTGTTGTGTCAAATAGGAGCAATAATATTTTTTACACTTACTAGAGAAAATTGTTGATTGAGATAATACCAGCCCGGTTCTTACATGTTCTCACAATAAATTTTAACATCTGGATTGGCCAAATGAATAAGTAAATGAAGTGCATGGATTTAAATCATCACAACTTCTTCCAAATTTAAAGATCAATACTCTCCACAACTTCCATCCAACACTTTAATTACTTATTATTTTAAGGAGAAAGATAAAGAAAACTACTCAAAATATATGGAGAAAATAAAATCACACTTTAGTTTAAAAGTAGAAATCATTGTCAAATCAACAAGAAGTCTCAATTAAAATCAAAAGTAGTTTAAAAATAAAAGATAAAAACTTATCTCAAATTCTCCACAAAACTCTTGAAGTTCCTTTGAATCTCTTCTCTTTTACAACACTCTTAACTCTCAAAATAAAACTAAAAATAAAAAAATAAAGTAAATTTGTTGTGCCTAAAAAATATCTCTTTTTTTTAAGCACCTTTCAGGAAAAGAAATCAGGGGTAGTCGCAACTGTTGACAAAGGAAAGCAGCCGATAAAGATATATGCAGAGGATCATCGTCATTCTTCATCACAGTACCCTCTGAAACAAAACAAAGGATGCCTCCTTTCACAAGTCTTCTAACCATAGTTTAGTTTTGAGTGGTCATAACCACCCTCTTTAGCTAATAGGTGCCTCAAATGTCTCTTCAAAATTCAGAAAATTAAAGTAAACCGTCACATAACTGCCTCTGCCGCTTAAGCGCGGGCCTCTGGCGCTTAGACGTTGTCTTCTCTGTTTCACCGCCGCGTAAGTTGAACCAAATTATTGCTCGTACCATCGGTTGCTTGGTCACACTTTAGACAAATGTGTCGTCTTTAAAGACTGGCTTGAGTCCAAATTTGATCATTTTTCACTCCTTTTAGCATTTTTCACATTTTTACTTGTACCTTAAAGAAAATTACACAAATACCTTCTATTAAAGCGCAGTATCTCAAAAAATAGGTATAAAAAGGTGTCTAAAAACACTATATATTTTAGGTGTATCAGTATCCAAATTTACATTTAGCAGGTAAAATGCAGGATTCATTGAAGCAAGCTTCTACAAATATCGAAGAAGGATGGAATGAAGTATGGACGCTACATTTAAATATGATGGCATATCAAATGATGTTATTAGACATAAACTTATTACTTTTTCATTAAGAGATAAAGCTAAGATGTGGTTAAATTCATTATTACCTTAATCTATTAGAAATTGGGGGATTTAGCACAGAAATTCTTGGCTTAGTACTTTCCTCCTTCAAAAACTGTTAAGCTTAGAAATGATATTACTTCTTTTACTCAATATGAAGGAGAGTCAAAATATGAAATCTGAGAAAGATTTAAGGAATTACTCAGAAAGTGTCCACATCATGCATTACCAGACCGGTTAATTATTCAAGCCTTTTATAATGGGTTAGTAGGATCCCTTAAATTTATAATTGATGCTGCCGTTGGAGGTTCATTAATGTCTAAACCATGTAATGAAGCTGATGCTTTAATTGAAGAGATGACTACAAACAATTTTCAATGGCCCTCAGAAAGGTTAAATCCTAAGAAAGTGACCAGTATTCATAATAATGATGATATTTTAATAGTTGCATCTCATGTTGTTGTAGTATCTGAGAAAATTGACCAAATTTGAATGAATTTTTCTCAAACACCTCAAGTGATTGAAGAAATCTCATTAGGAAAAATGATTGATTCACAGACTTCATTAGAAACTATAAATGTTATTAATATACTCAATAACCCATATTCTAACTATTACAACCCATGTTGGAAAAAGCATCCTAATTTTAACTAGAACAATAGTTCTAGTGGTAAAAATCAACAATGGGGGAACAATCAAGCAAACTCATTGGGAAATTGGAACAGCTAGGGTAGTTCTAACTATAGACCTTATATTCCTCCTATTTTTAATAATGAATAATTTAAGGAAAAGAAGTTATCTATAGAAGAAGTGGTGTTATAAATGAGTAACTGATTTCAAAGTCAAAGTACTGTTATTCGAAACATCGATAATCAACTGGAACAAATTGCTAACGAACTTAGCAATAGACCCCGGAGAGCACTTCTCAGTAATGTTGAGATAAATCTAAAAGACAAAAGTAAAGAACAAGAACAAGTTAAAGTTGTCCAACTTAGGAGTGAAAAGAAATTAAATGGAGTTCCAAAAGAAATTAAAATTGAGAAAGAAATTGAAGAAACTGAAAAAACCTGAGGAAACTATTTCTAAGGAAGTAGAAACACACGTTTCTCCAACTAAAATTAATTTAGAAAAATTGCTACCTCCTTTTCCTCAAAGACTAAGACAACAAAAGTTGGATCAACAATTTTTAAGATTATTTGAGATATTAAAGAAGCTTATAATTAACATTCCTTTTGCATAAGCTTTAGAATAAATGTCAATTTATGTCACAACCATTTTCAGTGCATGAAGTTGGTATCCACGACGACGGTCAAATTTATGAAAGAAACTTTAAATAAAAAAGAAAGCTTAAAGATTATGAGATTGTTGTACTTAGTGAAGAATGCAGTGCAATAATTCAAAAAAAAAGCTTCCTCAAAAGTTTAAAGACTCGGTAGTTTCACCATATAAAAGGCAATTGGAGAAAAATTTTGTGGAAAAGCCTTGTACAATTTAAGAGCAAGTATTAACCTCATGTTATAATAGAAGTTGTACTTGTTAAAGTAGATAAATTTGTCTTTGGTGATGAAGATAGTTCTAAAGATGAAATAATAATGGCAAAACTTAAAGTAGATAAATTTGTCTTTCTTATTGATTTCATTGTGTTGGACATGGAAGAAGACAAAGAAAGTCATATTATTTTGGGGAGACCTTTCTTAGCAACTGGACGTGCAATTATAGATGTGCAAAAAAGAGAACTAATCATGAGAGTTAATGACCAAGAAGTTGCATTTAATGTGCTTAGATCAATGAAGTATCCTGATAAAGGAAAGAATGGAAGATGTTATAGAATGAACATTATTGATTATATGATTATTAATCATTTTCAATAAAGATGTGAAGTTATATCAAATCAAAAATATGAAGTCATTACAGATCAGGAAGAATTGAAGAATGAAGCTGAGAGTGATTTAGAAGATAAATCAAATATTATAAACACTGAGGATTCAAATTATGTTTAGGAAAACTTTCAAATTTTAGATACTGCTGTGAATCAAACCTCTAATTCCATCTATGGAAAAACCTTCTGAACTTGAGATAAAAGTTCTCCCTACTCATTTAAACTGTGCATTTTTTGGGAACTCATCAACTTTACCAGTTATGACATCCTCAGATTTAACTACATAACAAGAAAAAAAATTATTAGAGACATTGAGAAATATAAAAAAGTCTTAGGTAAGTTCTCTACTTGATGACAAAGAGTCCGCAGAACCGGTCAAACTACTAGCAGAATTTAAAGATTGCTTCACGTGGAGCTACGACAAAATGCCAGGAAGATAACCATAAACCTAGGGTAGATCCTCAAAGAGGATTAAATCCAATTATGAAAGAATTTGTAAAGAAAGAAATTTTAAAGTGGTTAGATCTGGAAATTATTTATTTAATTTCAGATAGTTCTTTGGTTAGTCTTATTCACTGTTCCTAGGAAATGAGGAATAACAGTAGTCATTAATGAAAGAAATGAATTAATTCCAACAAGATAAGTTAGTGAATGGTGAATTTATATAGATTATAGAAAAGTAAACATCTCCACTAGGAAAGATTATTTTTCTTTACCTTTCTTGGACCAAATGTTAAATAGACTAGCTGGACACAGCTATTTTTGCTTTTTGGATGGATATTATGGGTACCACCAAATACTGATTGCTCTCGAGGATCAAGAAAGACAATATTTACTAGTCCTTATGGGTCTTTTGCTTTTAGAAGAATGGCATTTGGTTTATGCAATGCACCTGCAACTTTTCAAAGGTGCATGATGTCTATTTTTTGTGACTTAATTGAGAAATGAATAGAAGTTCTTATGAATGAATTCTCATTTTTTGAAACCTCTTTTGATTCGAGTTTAGATCATTTAGTAAAGGTTCTAAAATACTGTGAAAAAATAAATTTTCAGCGTGCAATGACGAAGATTTTTGACGACCTCATTGACAATCAACTAGAATGCTACGTGGATGATCTGTTCATCAAAAGTAAACGAAAAATAGACTGCTTGTACGATTTGAGGATTGTGTTTGAACGGTTACGACGATATGACCTTAAAATGAATCCCTTAAAGTGTGCCTTTAGCGTCACCTCCAGAAAATTTCTGGATTCGTTGTCCGTCATCGGAGAATTCAGACTTTTAAAAAATTGCTAAGCCTCTATGTTATCTCTTAGAAAAAGAAATGAATTTTGATTTTGATGATAAATGCTTAAACAACTTCAATTTATTAATGGAAAATTTAATCACTGCACTCATCATTGTTTCACCTAATTGGGAGAAACCATTTGATTTAATGTTTGATGCAAATGATTATACTATTGGGATTATTTTAGGACAAAAATGTGATAAGATTTTTAAAGTTATATATTATGCTAGTAAGACTCTTAATGAAGCTCAAATTAATTACACAATAACTGAAAAAGAGTTAATGTTATTATTAGCTATAGTGTATGCTTTTGATAAATTTAGACCATATCTTATCGAAGCTAGATGTATTGTGCATATTGATCATTCCACTATTAAATATCTTATGTCGAAGAAGGATGCTATTGGGACTCACCTTCATGTTGGTAAAATGAAGTAATATCATTTATAAGTCTAGGCATTTTTTATGGATGAAAATACTTAGCTAGCAATTTTTAGGCTAAGTCACCCCATGTCCTAATAAAAGTTAATCCATTGCAATATTTGATGACACGACCAGCACTCTCTGGACGTTTATCGAGATGGTCAATGATCTTATTGCAATTTGATAAAAATTTTCTAGTGCTAATGGATGATTTTGAGAGTTTTCTTCAGTGAGTTAGTCCAATCTCACTTCAAGTGCGACATTATAACATAAAGTCGGGCAATGACTAGATCTAAGGAGTAGTTATATAAACATAAACCTATCGTAGTTTTATTCAGTCGAGGTATCAGTTCTGTTGGGGTCGAATGTTGACCAACCAAAATTAACAGGCTCTGAAGGAAGGAAAAAAATATTTCATTGATGTGTGATAAGTCAAACTAAGAAATTTTTTTTTAGAATTTTTACTTTAACTCAGAATTATCAACTTAAAAGATTAAATCATTAGAACAACCTTGATTGGAGTGGAATCAATCAACCTGGTCACAATATAATGGTGTAATGTAGAGCGTACTCCATATGTCAATGGACCTTTATGGTGACTCTCAACTTGTCATCCAGTAAGTTGCCGAAAAATACAGAAATCTAAAACCAAGATTAGCAGAATATCATCTGAATACTGGATGAGAGTAAAATATACCTCAGCCTAGATTTATTAACTCAACAGATTGACAATTGTTGGAAGGTCATTCAACCTAATCGCATTGTGTTTGTGCCACATAAGGTGTACTCCAACTTACAATAGATCTGAAGAAGGCTGAAAGAAGGGTTATATTGGAATACATTAAAAGAGACATGTGTGATTCGTCACATCTTAGGCTTACTAGCCCAAAGCATTGATAACCAAAAATAGCCCCAACTAATTTGAAGTCAACCAATTTGACGAAACTTGGAAAAGAAGAAATCGTGAATACAGTTGCATACATTAACAAAGATTGGCGCAAGGCATTAATAGAATATTTGCATACTGGAAAGCTGCCAGAAGACAAGTCTGAGGTGAACCACATCACAAGAAGGGTCATGTCTTACGCCCTGGTGGGAAATGTTCTCTACAAAAGATCATTCGACCAAATGTGGCTACGGTGCTTGAGCAGAGCCGAAGCACAAAATATTGTCAAAGAAGTACATGTCATATTGTGTGGCGCTCACCAGTCGGGATCGTGCTCCAATTTCTAATGTACCTAACAAAGTTCAAAATGGATTCATTGTGCATTGTGTTTAAAAATTTATTTTTGTTGGATTGATTTGTTAAAATTTTTTTTGTGAAAGGTTGTTCCATTTTTGAATAAAGATGATTTTTTTAGCTATATTTAGATGTAAGAGACTGCATGGGGCATTACACATAGAACGGGAGCAGTCTAAGGTTCATATCCTTAGGACTTTGATGTTTGAAAATTTTTGAAATTTTTTTTGGAGTTTTTCTTGAAAATTTTTGTTTTTGGTTTGATTGACTTTGATAGTTGTGTTTTGATTATCTCAGTTTTGATTATTTTGATTTTGATTGTTGTAGATGATCGATTTTGTGAGTGTTCATTTTTTGAAAATTTTAATTGTTTAGGAGGAGTATTACTTGTTTTTTTTTGGAAAAATGTTTGTTTTGCAAAAAAATGTTAAAATATTTTTTGTTCGTATGTTTGTTTGTTTGTCTATTTGTTTGTTTATCTTGCAAGCATTTTGAGTTTATAAATTTCCATACCAATGTCAATATGAAAATTTATATGTTCATCTAAACATGATCATGATAAAAAAATATTCAAGATTCCTTCAACGTCACATTTATTCAATCAACAAAAGATATTTCTTTTTAAACAAAAGTACATCAATTCACTTATAAACATATCTATTATTTTTTATACGTTCATACAACTGAATGACAATTTTTTACAAAAACATCATATGACAAATATCAATAGTCATAACACCAGAACTTGAACTGTCAACAGATCTTCAAAGCTGCATTAACTTGGTACTCAGACACATTTGATGGGACGTTTTGAGCACTTGAGCTTTTTGAAATTGATGGAAACCTACGGTTTAGAGATAGAAGATACATAAAGCTTGAAAAGATTAACACTTTTTTTATACATTACTAGGGCGACCATTTGTCGTTGAGAAGGCTTATACAGGAGGAGCCTACCAGTTAGTGGACTTCCGGGGTGAAAAGCCCATGTTACCGATAAATGGATGACAACGAGTGAGACCATACAACAAGGTTGTTCAAAGCTATGATGATCTATTTGCGGTAGAATGTAATCTCCTTCATAATAAATGTTGACTATGCAGCAGGGTTATCTATATGTCGTATGTCTATGACCGGGTCCAAATTTTGTAATTAATCTCATATTTAATGAAAATTTTCAAAAAAATTTTCAACTACACACGTTCTCCTTTCTACTTTTGGATTTAAATATTCCATTAAATTAAAATAAACTCACACATAAAATTAGTAATCTTTTTCACCAAAACAAACTGAAATTTACTTTAATGAGTACTCTGTTTTGTTCTTGTTCATGCCAAACTTTAGCCCTCTGACGTTTCTTTCTGTCGTCTGCAGAAAAATGTCAGGACAGAGGTTGATCTTTGCCTTCCGTGACGGCTGGAACCTAGCATTGAATGAAGAGATGGCGCCACAAGGAGGTGTCAGGAGGTGTCATAGATTTTGGGTCATAGATTTTGGCATGGATTTCAACCAGATTGATATGGACTACAATGGTCCTGGGCATAGTCAAGTCAACAATGAAGAAAAGAAGGGACTATCCTCACTGTTGAGGGTGACCACTCAGGATGACGCGTCACGTAAGGGTAAAAACGTGATGACAGAACAAAATCCGATGGAGTGGCCCAGTCAAAGAGTTGAGGGAAAGTGGGAGATTTCTTCCTCCTTACCGCTTCAAAGAAGAATTCTGTGTACTCTAAGGAAAGAAAGAGATTCAGGAATAGCTGCCCATAGTGAACAACTTCCAAATACTCCGCTCCGCATGACACAACGCAGAAATGCGAGCTGGAAGAAACTGAGAGCCTTTCTGCGACAGGAGCGCAAGCGCCAAAGAAACGTAAGCAGTTTTCTTACCCCCATTCCTGAGGGACATATCTACGATCCAGAGCTGAGAGCCAGCCTGCCTACTACAGACGAAGAATCAGGATTTCTGACAGGATCAGATGTACACCCAGTCCCAGATATCTTGTGCAGAGGTTGCCCAACATGCAACGTCGAGACAGCAACCAGGACATGAATGACAGGCGCATTGGTAGAATGCCCGAACTGCAATGTCCTACATCTACAGCATTTCAGTACCTTAGAAGAATACACTGCAAGCACCAACGAGTCTCAGACTCCAGATTTTGTGGCAAATGAATCGTATGTCCCATTGGGGATGGACCAGTGTGCATCATGGAGCCCAGGATCATACATCGCGCTCGAGGCGGAATCTCATATCCCGGCGTGGGAGCTCTGAAGTGAGAGCCGGTATCCTCTCGGCGCCTAGATAGCTGCCAGCTCCCGGTATGGTGGAACATTACAAAATAAGCAAAGTAAACAAAAATGAATTCAAATTCTACGAAGAGGTTCAAGCAAAGTTTTTATCCATTCACTTTAATTTCTTGACAAGGAGAATGATGTTTTCTTATATATTGAACTTCACATTAGAAGCTTTATTAGTAGAATTAGTTAATTAAGAGTTTGTTAAAATTACATATTTAAGCATTTTGAACTGTATTGTTGTGATTAAGTATTGATTTTCTAAATCCTAGTTCGTAGCCTCTAATATTACTCCCTCTGGGATCGATATCCAGGACTCCATTAGAGCCCTATATTACTTGAGTGATATGTATACTTGCGTTGATAAGTGTGACTTTGCAATTATTGAATAGTTTATACACATTTTTATTAAACTTATAACTGTTGTCAAGTTTTTGGCGCCGTTGTCGGGGACTTAAATCTTCCAGCAACGGTATCAAATTCTTGTATTTTTAAGCATATATAAAGTTGCTGTCACTATCCAGCCTGGATGACGACGACAAAATTTGTCATGCAAATTGTTTATTATTCATATTTTTTAAGATGATTGGCAATAAATAAACTTCTATACTATGAGCGATACCTTTTATGAGGCCTGGGGTGTCCCATTTTATGTTATGCAGACACCTGAATTGCATAGTGGTCCTCTATTTTTCATTTAGTCATTGTTTAGGTTCAAAGAAGGTTTGATGTTTTAATAAGTGTCGTCAGTCCATCATCCAATGTTCACATATGACTTTAACAATGTACTTTTGTGTCTGGTTGGTAAATATGTCATTGTAGAGTTGTAATCCATCAAATATTTCAACTTATCACCCTCTGACTTTCTCTATATGCCCAAAGATTTGTACTTTACACTCTATTGGTTAATCATATGGGCTTGTTTGAAACAACCAACTGGGTTTTGTTCCTTGTAACATGATAGATGAATTCTTTATGGCTCTATTGTCCTTAACTACTAGGGAAAGCTTTATGGACACATAATTCTGAGCTCGGTATACCAAGCGCAGAAGATTCACTTGCTTTCTTCTAACAAGAATGACATGTAGCTGATGTAATCAGTCTATGATGTACTCATATCTTGAGAAGGCTCTCAATGCATTTCAGCATGTATTACATGATGTACTCTCTTGGAGGCATTAGCCTATGTTTGATCTGTAGCATCCTGATTGACCATAATACAAAACATCATAATGTAAGTAACATACAAATATATAGCACAATCATCATCATACAGTAAATATGCAATCCAAAGTACAATGAACCTAAGATTAGAACCATGAAATATAAGCATTTATCAAAATTCTCGTAGTCTTTGTTCTGCTTCCCCATCTCCAGATCATCCATGGTATAGAAATTGAATGGAGTTGGTGGCGATGGTGCTTCTCTTCTGTACAAGGCCTCTAAGATATGGTGAATGTGATATCACTCGCACTGGTCCTGAGTGGCATAGAATTGTGTTTGTTTATGGATCTCATGTATCTCCCACTCCATGCCTCCCTTAAGTGGCAGACAACTGATCCAAGCACCTGGTGATCTCATCAATTATCGACTTAGAAGGAGGAGTGGTGGAAAGGTGATGGGAAGAAGTCTCACCTCTCTCATACATTGGTTGAAGACTGTGTGTAAACCTGGATAGAGGCATGTGTAATAGGTCTTTGTGGATGAAGCCACTCGTTATCCTTATCTCTCTAGACAACGACCTAGTCACATATGGTTGTAATCATGCTAGGGTTCCCTAAACCTACGATAGTCTAGGAGTGAGCAATGTATAATATAGAATGGTGGATGACTAGCCCAATATCTATGGAATTTCCATGTTGGATGCAAAAATTGAGGATATATTTATCGCTCGTGACATCGATGAGGCTGGTAGCAGGTAGGAAATGGGTCACTATAAAGTAGAGTCAAGCTCGGGATATCTTACTTATGTGAGTTTGTCGGCACTATTTTAGGTGTGAGTTTGCCCGTAAGAAGCTGTCGGTCATCGGAATTGAAATCCCGTTGCCCGCTTCGGAAGGACGTTTTTTAAAAAAAATTAGTTTTGAAAAAGATGAAGTCAAACTGACCCCATAACTTTCATAGTTTAGATGAAAGAGCGTTTTACCTCAAATCCTGTATCTATCCCAA
>NW_018164502.1:1020673-1022180 GCF_001263595.1 Phalaenopsis equestris | reverse complement strand
TAAATTTCAATTCTCATTTCTGAATCAGTCCAAAATTTCCGATTCTTTACATTTGAGGTCTGACCTTATATTCCGACAGCTTCTTTTGAGAGTTGACCTACATTTCAATTCTCATTCTTGAATTGACTTACATTTCAATTCTCATTTCTGAATCAGTCCTACATTTCTGATTCATTACATTTGAGGTCGGTCCTTACACTCCGACTCTCTCTCTCTCTCTCTCTCTCGCTTCTTTACATTTGAGGTCGGACCTTATATTCCGACACCTTTTTTTGAGAATTGACCTAAATTTCAATTCACATTTCTGAATCAGCCCTAAATTTCTGATTCTTTACAATTGAGGTCGGACCTTGTATTCCGACACCTTCTTTTGAGAATTGATCTAAATTTCAATTCTCATTTCTGAATCAGTCCTAAATTTTCTGATTCTTTACATTTGAGGTCGGACCTTACATTCCGACACCTTCTTCTGAGAATTGACTTACATTTTAGTTCTGATTTCCGAATCAGTCCTAAATTTCTGATTCTTTACATTTGAGGTGGGACCTTACATTCTGACACCTTCTTTTGAGAATTAACCTACATTTCAATTCTCATTTCTCAATTAGTCCTACATTTCTGATTCATTACATTTGAGGTCGGTCCTTACAATCCGGCTCTCTCTCTTTCTCTCCCTCTTTTTGAGTTGATATTTGAATTTCAATTTCTACATCGTGGTCAGCACTTACGTACTGATTCCCATCCTTTATGAATACCTGAAATTTCATTACTCAAAATTCACTCTCTGATCCCTAGTGAGAGTCCCTACTTCTCTACTTCTCGGCTTGATTAAGCTTGATTAAACACACTCTTGCTAATTCTCCAGCAGAAACAAATCACGCACACAACTCTACACGTACTTCTAGGTCCGCTGACTTAGGAGTTTGTATTGGGTTTTTTGATCTCGTCGGTCAACGCCAATACGCGCGGTGTGCTTGCCCAGAACACCCCACCTATTGGGGGTCCATTTGTTGACCTCATTTTTTGGTTGAGGTTTAGTTTGTCCCATTTAGTAGCCTAGGGTCTAGCCATAGGACTTTTCCTGTCGTCTATTCCCAGAAGACTAGACTTGAAACCCTCACCATTAGAAATTCTACCCTTCTCTTCTCAACTTGAAGTTCCACATATTGGTCTCAACCTCTAAGTACTTAGTAGGTGGGATCGCTGTGGGGGAAACTCACAATGAGTGAGTCACCCTTAGGATTGCTGGACCTTTGGGTTGGCCTTGGGTGTTGGTCTGGAGCTAAGGCACTCACTACACTCATCTACACCCCATTCACCCACAACCCTGAGCTCAAATTTCTAACATTTAACTTCTAAAGTGGGCTCTCTTATGGATCTCAAAGTTTTCAACATTCACAAAACTACTAGCCCTAGGGCTATGGTTTAGCTAGGACCACTATGTAGAGGACCCAAAATGGGGTTTTCTTTGGTCCATGGCTTATTGGTGATGATTGGTACCTCAACT
>NW_018164502.1:1019647-1020619 GCF_001263595.1 Phalaenopsis equestris | reverse complement strand
GTGGCCTTTTGCCCCTAAAACCCCCCAAAATTAACAAAATACCCATCCATAATCTAAAATCCCAAAAATTCCAAAAATTCCCAAAAAATCCTAATAAATCCCAAATATTCCTAATTTCATTTCTTTCAAATACCACATGACCAAATTTTGTCAATTTGATCATCTTTAACCAAAATCCCCAAATTGCTCTTTAAAGAAATTGCTGCCAATTTGACCATATTTAACCAAAACACCCAAATTTGCCTTTAAAGACCCAAATTTCCCCGAATCCAACTCAAATGCTCAATTGACTGATCTCAATTGACCCCAAATTCCAATCCTAAACTCAAACTCACTTTTGATATGACCAAACTAAACCAAATCCAAGCTCAATTTGTCTAGGATTTGAGCCCAATTTTGACCATATGACTTAATCTTACCAAATTGAACCCATAGCCTAGTCAATTGGCCTCAATTAATATTGAAAAATCTTTATAACATTCCTATACATCAAAATCAACCATCAATTGACCTTGGTGGAGCTTTTGGCCTAAATCCAAAATTCCCAAATTTAGCCCCAAATTGGCTAAGTCCCAAAATTTCACCCAATTAATTGCCTTAACTTCCAAATTGACATACAATTCATGTTGAAAACTCTTCATGAGGTCCCTATTGACCATTTACAACAATCAATTTGGACTTAGCCCAAGGCTAACCCAAGCTATACCAAAGCCTAGCCCAACATGACCAAATTGATTAAAGTTCAAAATTCCTTCAAATTGACCCCCCAATTGGACTCAAAACCACTTCCATCCTTCACCAAAGTTGTTCCTTATGATCATCTATACCAAATGCAACAATAAATTGGGCCAATTTACATGGCTGGCCTAACTCAAACCCATGTTTTGGTCATTTGCACCCACTTGGACCCATACACTAACTGTTACCTGACCACCTTAAAGCCACCAAATTAACTCCATCACAGCCATTAAT
>NW_018164502.1:1018991-1019353 GCF_001263595.1 Phalaenopsis equestris | reverse complement strand
GCCCTCCACCTAAGCACCACATTACACCTCCTAATTGGCCAAGACAGCCACCATAACCCCATTTTTATAAAAGGCCACCTCCATGGCCGTTGAACTAAGTGCTAAAAATTTCTTAGAGAGGCCTCTCCAAACTTCACACAGAGCTTCCTTAAGATCCCTTCATTGCATTCCAAGCACTTTCCCTCACCCATTCCCATTGCCGGAGCCCAATTTTGAGCTCGAAACCCTGTCGAAAACCAGAACAGAACCCAATACACCTCCACACTCCACCAAACTTTAATTCCTTGTGCCTACACCTTCACAAGAGTGAAGAAGCCGAAGCGCCCATCAAATCCCCCTTCCACTGAGCCTCTACCATAGCT
>NW_018164502.1:1015943-1017229 GCF_001263595.1 Phalaenopsis equestris | reverse complement strand
ATAGGGGAACTTGTCGGCCAATACATTGGTTTCGCAGACCAAACGGATGTCATAACTTTCTTTAGTTTATTTGATCGAGCCTCACTCTCAATTCTTGCGTTCATCCTTCGGGATAGATACATGATTTGAGATAAAGCGCTCTTTCATCTAAACTATGAAAATTATGGGGTCAGTTTGACTTCATCTTTTTCAAAACTAAATTTTTTTAAACATCCTTCCGAAGCAGGCAACGGGATTTCAATTTCGATGACCGACAGCTTCTTACGGGCAAACCCCATACCAAAAATAGTGCCGACAAGTAGTAGGGGTTATTTCTCCTAATCCTAATCTTTTGAATATTGATAATGACATAAAATTAATGCTTGCACCTAAATAACATAAAGCTTTCCCATAAAATCTGTCTCCTATTACAACAGTCTCATTATCTTTTCAGGAAGCTTTTTCTGAATTATAGTACTACACTCCTCACTAAGTACAACAGTCTCATTATCTTCAAATTTCCTTTTCCTGTTGAGAATATCCTACATAAACTTTTCATAGCTTGGCATTTGTTCTAAGGCTTTAGCAAATGGAATATTAATTGTAAGCTTTTTAAATATTTTTAAAAATTTTGAAAATTGCTTATCTAACTTTTGCTGACGAAGTCTTTGAGGAAATTGTGGTGGTGGTTTTTCTAAACAAATTTTTAGTGGATAAATAGGTCTTTTAGAATCTTTTGGAGCGTCCTCTTTTGATTCTTCAATTTCTTCTCTCTTTACTTCAATTTCTTTTTGAACCCTACCTTCCAACTCTCTTCTGCTTCGAAATTGAACGAATTTTACTTGTTCTTTATTCTGATCTTTTGGATTTTATTCAGTATTACTAGGAAGTGTTCCTTGGGATCTATTACTTAATGAATTTGCTATTTGCCCAAGTTGATTCTCAATATTTCTAATATTAGCTCCTTGACTTTGTAATTGATTTCTCATTTGTAACACCACTTCTTCTATAGATACTCCTTAAATTGTGTATTACTGATTACTGTTGAAACATGAAGAATAAGTAGATCTATAATTATTATTTCCTTGATTGTTCCTGTTTCCCAATGGGTTTATTTGGTTGTTCCGCCACTGTTGATTATTACCACCTGAATTGTTGTTCCTTTAAAGTTGGGATGGTTTTTCCAACCTGAGTTATAATAATTTGAATATGGGTTATTCTGGTTGTTATTTATGGCATTCAAGGTTTATAATGATGCTTGAGAATCTACCATTTGGCCTAATAAATTTTTTTCAATCATTGAAAAT
>NW_018164502.1:1013867-1015669 GCF_001263595.1 Phalaenopsis equestris | reverse complement strand
ATGGTGTGGAAACTTTCTTAAGAGTTCTTTAAATCATTCTCATGCTTCATAAATAGATTCCCCTTCAAACTGATTAAAAGATGTAATATCATTTCTAAGTTTTGCAGTTTTTTATGGTGGAAAATATTTAGCAAGGAATTTTTGTGCTAAATCACCCCAAGTTCTAATAGATCCAAGTGCTAACGAATTCAACCACATCTTAGCTTTATCCGTCAGTGAGAAAGGAAATAACCTAAGTCTTATGACATCATATGATACACCATCATATTTAAATGTAGCGCAGAATTCTAAAAAATTAGCAAGATGTAAATTTAGATCTTCAGTTGGTGATTCCCCAAACTGATTATTTAATACCATTTGGAGAATGGCAGATTTAAGCTCAAATAAATTAGCCACTACAGTAGGTTTTTGAATACTACAATGAAGTTCATCTACAGTAAGGTTGACATAGTCTCTTAAAGGTCTAAACTCTTAATGAATTTCAACATTTTGATCATTTTAGTTTCAGATTTCTATATTTTTTTTGAATTTTTAAAGATTTTTAATTTTTTTGGATTTTTTTTATTTTTCTAATAGTTCTCTGTAATTCAGAATCGTAGGACACTAATCCTTCAGAACCTAAACTACGCATACACCAAAAGGCCAAGTTGGATATTTTTTGTAGAATGGGGTGCCAACCACCCTATATGAGCTATGGACCAATGGCAACCCCATTTGGGTCCTCTATGTATTGGTCTTAGCTAAACCCTAGCCTAGGGCTAGTGGGTTTAGGGGACCATTGATCCCGTTAATATCTATACGCAACACTATAACAATAGTTCTGATTATATTTTTGACTTATAATTCCTTATTTTATAACAAAACCAAAAACTTGATCTTGAAGAAAAATAAGAATTTAACTTTTAATTTATATATATTGGGATTTCTGATTTATATTCGTATCATTATCAAGTAATATAGAACTTTTTTAGTAAGGCCTGAATATCAAACCCACAAGGAAAATATGCAATATGCACTTTTTGGAAACCTTTCTATTTTCAAAAAGATAATTATTTAAACTAAAGACGTTTTTGTAGTAAAGAAAGTTTAAATATTTTTTTCAATTTTAATATTTTGACAAAAGCAATACAAACTTAAAAAGATAACTTGAGTTTTTGTAGAAGAAAAGCATTAAGTATGAAAATATCTTTCTCCTTATCATGAATCAGTAATAAATATAGAAATTTTGTTGTTGAAATATGCATATTGTGTTGTGCCAAATAGGAGGAATAATATTCTTTACCTTTACTAGAGATGCTATAAAGAACATTGGTTAATTTAAAGTTTAAATAGTTCTGAAGACCAGCTAGGCGGGGCTAACATCTCGTATCAGAACCTAAAATAATAAACTAAATTGGGAGCTTTAACCTGTCACTTTAAAGTCCTCTAACTCTACACCCTTCAATGATAATTTCCCTATTTATTTTAACTCAATCATATGAACCAGATTCTCATTCATACAACCTCATATAATTCTTTCTAATTGTTGACTGAGACAATACCAGCCCGGTTCTTACATGTTCTCACAATAAATCATGTTCTCACAATAAATTCCACAATAAATTCTAACATCTGGATTGGTCAAATCAAGAATTAAATGAAGTACTTGGATTTAAAGCATCACAACTTCTTCCAACAATAAAGATCCAACAACTCCACAACTTCCATTCAACACTTAATTACTTATCATTTTAAGAAGGAAGATAAAGAAAACTACTCAGAATCCATGGAGAAAATAAAATCATACTTTAGCATGGAGAAAA
>NW_018164502.1:995188-1013785 GCF_001263595.1 Phalaenopsis equestris | reverse complement strand
AAAACCAAAAGTAGTCTAAAATTCTAAAATAAAAGATAAAAAACTTATTTCAAGTCCTCCACCAAACTCTTGAAGTTCCTTTGAATCTCTTCTCTTTTACAGCACTCTCAATATAAAACTAAAATAAAAAAAAGGATAAATACATGGTGCCTGAAAATCTCTCCAACTAACTCCAACTAACTCCCCAAATCCCCAAATTTTAAACTTTCAAAACTTTCCCAGTACTTTCAGGACCTCTTTCAAAGTCCCAATCTTCCTTCTTTTATACTTCTCCAAAATGTGTCTTGGTATCTCTTCAAAATTTTTCTTGATTCAATGTATTTCCCCAAGAGATGCATCATTTTGCAATATTTTTTGTCCATGGTGGTTGTAACCACCTATTCAGCCAATAGGTGCCTCAAAAATTTCTTCAAAATTCACAAAAATT
Source organism: Phalaenopsis equestris (assembly GCF_001263595.1). Lineage (NCBI taxonomy): Eukaryota > Viridiplantae > Streptophyta > Magnoliopsida > Asparagales > Orchidaceae > Phalaenopsis > Phalaenopsis equestris. The sequence goes on along the minus strand of NW_018164502.1, from coordinate 1,013,358 downwards.
GAATTTACTCATCCAATAACTGCCACTGGTTCTTAAGCGTGGAGCCACTGGTGCTTAGATGTGGCCTTCTCTCTTTACCCGGTGCTTAAGCGTCGGATCTGGTACAGGCGCCAAAACACTTTTGCACATTTTTCACCTATTTGCTCCAAATTTGATCATTTTTCACTCCTTTAAGCACTTTTCATCTTTTTACCTGTACTTGAAAGAAAAACACAAAAATACATTTCATTAAAGTGCAATATCTCAATAAATAGGTATAAAAATGTGTCTAAAAATACTATATTTTAGGCGTATCACCAATCAAGTAGAAATTTTGGGGTTATGAAGTTCAATTCGGTGGAATTTGAAATTTGGGGCAAAATTGGGGGTTTTGGTCCAAGTTAAATTTGAATGAGATTGAAGCTTGGCCAAGGCTAATTGATTTGAGGGGGTGTTTTAAGGAGTTTAGGATTCAAAATTGTGGCAATTTGATAGATTTGGGGGTTCTATTTGGTGAAATTTTGGCTTAGGGTAACATTGGGGATTTTGAATTGGGCTTAGGATTTAGATTTGAAATTGTGTCCAATTGAACTTATATTTGGTCTTAATTAATTTTATGCATGATGAATTTGACTTTAGAATTGATATTGAGGAAAATTGGGATCAAATTAATTGACATTGGGGGTGAATTGAGGTAATTGTATCTTTAAAGACAATTTGATGCTTTTGGTCAAAATTTGTCAAATTTATCAAATTGGGCTGAATGGAGTGGTTCAAATTGGTTTTGTGGACATTTTAAATGATTTTGAAGGTTTTAGGACAGTTTGGGTCACCATGGGTATTATTGTAATTTTGGTAAAATCAATGGTTTTTTAGTAAATTTGAAATTTTTGGGGTATTTTGGGCAATTTGGGTGGTCTCACATGGTTTGAAATGATTTTTGGACAAAATTGTGTATTTTGGGTAATTTTTGGGATTTTGGTCAAAATTAGGGTTTCGATGAGAGTTTGGTAAATTGGGGTAGGTTTTGGGGCAAAAGGCTAAATTGGGTATTTTAGTAGGATTGGGGTTGTCAACCACACAACCACCTTACTTGAGCCACGAACCAATAAAATTCCCTACTTTAGGTCCTCCATGTACAGGTCTCAGTTAAACCCTAAACTAGGGCTAGTGGCTTAGGGGACCATCTACATGAGTTTCTCAAAAAGTTAAGGGACCAACTAAGCATATTTGACTAAAAGCCTGAGGTTGTGAGTGTGAGGTTGTGAGTGTAAGGTGAGTGTAAGTGGGTGGTATCAAGTGTGTGTGTGTGTGTGAAACTAACTAAGGCCACACCACCCAGGGCCCACCCTAAGGCCAAACAACTTTATGGGGACTCTTTTTGAGCTCCCCCATGCTGGTGTTAAAAACAATATAGTTATTGTTGAGCAAATATGACTTTAGAGTTTCTAATGGTGAGTCCTTTACTAGTCCTTTAGGAATAGTCAACAAGAAAGTCCTATGGCTAGACCTTAGGCTACTAAGGAGAAAACTAGACCTCAACCAAAAGCGAGGTCAACACTATCTTGTTTTCTTCCTCCAATAAACACACAAAAATAGACTCTAAAAAGACTTTCACTCACACACCAACACGTCACACACTAAGATTTAAGTCTCCCACCAAAAGTTCTTTAACAACAATAACTATTTTTGACCAGCCAATGGCTCTGTAAAATAGAGTTATCAAAATCACTAAGTGTCATTTCAATCACCTCTTAAAAATTCATCCAAATTCAATGTCAAAAGTTCCAAACCACTTCTGGTGCCCAATTGTGGCGCCTAGGCGCCAGCCTTATAAAAACCCAAATTAACTACTTGGGGCCTAGGCGCAAGATCCTAGCTTCTAGGCGCCAAGTCAATTTTTGTTCCTTAGCACGATTTGTCCCTTTTTTGCTCCATTTTTATTTCTTTTGCTCTTAAACTTCATTTCTTGTACCTGAAATAAAAAATACACAAAATGACTTTCATTAAAGCTCAATATCCTTAAAAATGAGCATAAACTATACATATACAAGTAGGTAATTGTAAGGTGTGTCAGTGTGTTTGGTTGGAGGTTGTGGTAAATATGAAAAAACTTACAACGAGGATTCACGAGCTTGAGTTAGGATCCAATCAAACGAGCCATTGACATGTCGAAAAAATAGTGGGTCAAAATATTAGAGGTAAAAATTTATAAAAAGTCTTGTTCTTCACATTTTTTCAATTACATCATCATTTCATTCATCCTTTAATTTGTAGGTGCATAATGCCAAAATTTTAAATTAGGCAACATTGATCCTAAGCGTGAAAAAAATTTGGATCATATGTTTGGTGGAGTAATAGCCAAGGGTGGTCATGCATGGGCCCCAAACAAGAAGGAGTTTGCTGGCATGGTGAAGTACATATTTACAGAGAAAACAACAAACTCTAATGAAAGCCCTAACCTTATCCTTAATGAAGTTGAATCTACTAGTTGATCCAAAAAACTTTGGGTTGAGAAAAGGAAAAAAGTGGGTTCGATTTTCGTTAGAAGCTAAATTTCACACTTAGTTGTTTCATGCACCAATGACCCTAGCACATCACAAGCAACTTCTATTCAACTAATCATGCGAATTATAGATGTAACTCCAGAAATTCATGAGAACATGTTGTTTTACTTGTTATTTATTCAATTTCTTGAAGACCTGACCAATTATATGTTTTTTTTAATTGCTTTATGTGCCAAATGTAGTGAAAAAGCATAATTTTTCTTATATTGAAGGTTTATGGAATGATGTAAATGTTGAATTTCAATTTGGTGCAACTTTTATTTTCAGTACTTTTGCATGTATTTTTTCAATATGGATGACCTCCAAGGCAAGCTTGAGTAAAATATTTCACGTGTTTATTTATTGTATGTTATATTATTGTTTTGTAGTACTATGATGACATATTTGATCTTATGGGTTCTTCTGGATGACTTATATGTCGCCATGGGGCGACTGTTGGGGTTCACTACCAAGGCAACCCCAACTGTCTCTCATTTTTCAGTCGTATGACTATTGGGGTTCTTTTGGATGGCCATTAAAGTGTCATGCATATGTGACACATACGGTCTCTGTATTATATGATTTATAGACAATCAATAACATTTTTTTTTAATGTCTATTGTCTACTTGTAGTGACAAATTATTTGTTGGTTTATACTTTATGCTATAAGACCTCATAACTTTATAAAACTTTAATTGAGTATTTCTATCATTCTTCTTTATTAATGTTGAATCTAAGGGTCTGTGCCTTGTGCTTTTACACCTTCAGAGAAGACGAGGTCGAGGACTTTCGATGCCTCCAGAGTCTTGTACTACTATTTTGGCTTGGAATGTTCTATGCTTATTTCGCTATAGGAGCATAACCATGAAAGACAATTTTATAGGTGTGCAATGAATGAATCAGAGAACTGTCTTCATAAGATGGGCGGGTTGGTTTGATAATTCCACTGTCGATATTGATCAGACATGGAAAGTTTCGTTGGACGATGAATTATCTCATGAAATTAATCACTTGTATTTTAAAAATAACATTATGACAATATTAATTGTTATTTTAATTTTTATTTTAACTTTTGATTATTGTGTTATTCACTTTTTTTTGAGGTGTCAGTTTTTTTCTTTGATATTCAAACTCAATATCTGTTTTCATGTATCAAATATTCAATCATGACTGATTCTATTATTAATAACATTAAAGTATAGAGGAAGAAAGATCATTTATTTATAAATAACTGCACAATAGTTGCTGCAAAATTGCACAAAACAAACAGTCACACAAATTTCTCACAGCAGTTTCTGCGTAACAGCTTTCGAGTATAGTTGATTTTTTAGGCTACAATTGCCCCAAATAGACCTGATTTTTATTTTATTTTTATGTAATTAGAATAATGTTAATTTTGAATTTAAAATAAATCTCATTAAAATACTTTTAAAAACAAAAATTTTACATTCACATTTTAAATAAATGAAATTAAACCTTTCCGTTTTCAAAGTACATTCTCACCAGGCCTGCTGAAGTGCATCACATTAATGATCACTTTAAAAATTAACGTAGAATCAATTAATTTCTGCACAATTTTGAAGGAACATGTCCAATCAAAGCTCAGCTCAAAAAAAAAAAAGAGCGTGTATTCCAAAAGAGAAAAAAAAAAGGCATGTGATAAGCTGCCATTTTCAAGTTTATCTTAAATGAAGTACAGTGGTGATGCGGGTAGATTCCTACCATGCTAACAGTGCATCTACTGCTCCAATGATTCTGCCTGTAACCCATATTTAACAGAACCTATTAAACTAAAATCATTTTTTTCTCTCATCCGTTACATTCAAATCTTGTTTCTACTGCAATGAAATTGTTATGTATGAATATATATATATATTATAATCATAATAAACTATGATGTACCAAGATCAACTTGACCCATTGTTTTAAGCTTGGGATTAAGGCACATCTATAAGAAATGAAATATTTAAGCAATGCATGCACAATTGTGTACCAAAGCTTTATTTATTTATTTGTAACATTTGTGTTACTATTAAACTACACAGTGAGCTCATGACAAGTGCTAACTGTAGAATTCAAATGAGATCTCTAGCCAGATCTTTTTGTTCTAATGAGTAGCTCTTCATCTTTGGTGAATTTTCTTAATGATTAGACCTTCGATTTGGTTACATCGTACGAATGACTTTGATTGATATTCATGTTATGAACATGTTTCAATAGCTTTTGGATGACTTGAACTAAACTAAAAGTTTTAAATATTTTTTGTAACTTACATTTGATTTTGAATCATCTTTTCGATCTAATGGGATAATCCTAAACCTAGCTTTTGATGATCAACAAGATGAAATAAATTTGAGGAGCAGTATAATCAATGCATGTTTATTTCAATGATTCTTTTTCTCGTTAAAGATATTCATAAGAAAATAAAGTAATCAAAATAATTTTGGTGTGCTATTACGTAAATAGTAAAATGATTCAGACAAGTGACCCATTGATCCATTACAGAATTAAGATACATGGCGCAAGCAAGTGAATAACTATGAATAAAATCTCATGTCAAAGCCCAAGTTCGAAAATATATATATATATATATATAATATATAAATCCCTGGGTCACAATCAGTGGCAACATAACAAAATTAAGCATGTAGGATAACAAAATTATCATTATAAAAGGAACAAACCATTGTGTGGAGTCAGAAATGAAGCAATAAACCAGTGGGATCACATGTTTCATTATAAACCTAAAATAAATTGCCAAATAATATTATGAAGATCACAACATAAGATAAAATACCCCTTCCCATGGTATAATAACCAACAAATGCACCCAAAAAACTTGAAACGTCTGTATATTCGTCAGTCCCCAAAATCTCTCTTGAAAATTTATGCTTAGGGTGTATGTTCGTCTGTATATAAGATCTTAATAGGAGCGTCTCCTCCTTCCCATCTATCTTTTCTACTTCATGGGGATAATTTGACAATTCCCCACAATCATGTTGTGTAAAAGGAGGAATTGCCAACATGATTGTAGGGAATTGCCAAATTATCCCCATGAAGTAGAAAAGATAGATGGGAAGGAGGAGACGCTCCTATTAAGATCTGTTCAGCATTCCTCCCCAAGAAAGCCAACTAATGGGTAGGACCATTTTCCTCTCTAGGAATGTGTTTGAACCAACAATGCATTTAATTTATATATATTGGGCTACTACGCAAGTATACATATCGTTGTCAAGTAATATAGAACTTTTTTATTACGACTTGAATATCAAACCCACAAGGAATTTTGCAATATGCACTATTAATAAAAAAAACTTTATATTTTAAGAAAACAATTACTTAAACTATAGATATTTTCACAGTAGGTAAAATTTATAAAATTTAATTCAGTAGGTAAAATTCAATTCTTTTTTGTATTTTTGATATTTTAACAAAATAATAAAACGTCTAAAGATAACTTGAGTTTTTGTAAAAGAAAAACACTTGATATGAAAATATATTTCTCCTTATCATGAATCAATAATAAGTATAGGATTTTTATTATAAAAGTATCCAAAATGTGTTGTGCCAAATAGGAGCAATATTATTCCTTGACCCTTACTAGAGATGCTATAAAGAACCTTGGCTAATTTAAAGTTTGAATAATTTTGAAGACTAGCTAGGCAGGGAAGATACCAGCTCTCACTTTAGAGTTCTCTTGATACCCTTCACCTGGGGGCTAACATCTCATATCAAAACCTAAGACAATAAACCAAGTTGGGGGTTTTAACCTGTCATTTTAAAGTCCTCTAACTTTACACCCTTCAAAGATTATTTTTTTTATTTATTTGCACTCAATCATATGAACTACCTTCTCATTCATCTCATTCATACATTCTCATTCATACAACATCATGTGATTTTTTCCAATTGTTGACTGAGACAATACCAGCATGGTTCTTACATGTTCTCACAACAAATTTTAACATCTATATGGGCCAGATTAAGAAGTAAATGAAGTGCATAGATATAAATCATCACAACTTCTTCCAACATTAAAGATCAATACTCTCTACAACTTCCATCCAACACTTTAATTACTTATCATTTAAGGACAAATATAAGGAAAACTACTCATAATCCATGGAGAAAAAAAAACCACACTTTACTTTAACAGTAGAAATCATTGTCAAACCAAAAAAAGTCTCAATTAAAACCAAAAGTAATTCAAAAATAAAGATCAAACTTATCTCAAATCGTTCCACCAAACTTTTGAAGTTCCTTTGAATCTCTTCTCTTTTACAACACTCTTGGCTCTCACAATAAAACTAAAAACAAAAAGAATAAAGTAAATTTGTGGTGCCTGAAAATCTCTCCAAAAGTTCTTCTCAAAACTCCCCCTTTTTAAGAACTTTTCATGACTCTTCAAAATGTCTCAACTGCCCTCTTTTATAATTTTCCATGAGGCACCTTAGTAACTCTTCAAAATGTGGCCAAATTTGATGTATTCTCCAAAAGATGTCTCCTTCACAAGTCTTTTAATCATATTTTCATTTCTAGTGGACATAACCACCCTCTTTAGCCAATATATGCCTCAAATGTCTCTTCAAAAGTTGGCAAAATGAATTAAATCGTCAAATAACCACCTCTGGCGCTTAAGCGCGGGGCCTCCGGTGCTTTGGTGGGGCCTTCTCTGATCACTGGCGCTTATGCGCCGAATTTGACGCATAGGCACCAAAACTCTTTTGCACTATTTTCATATTTTTGCTCCAAACTTGATCCTTTTTCACTCCTTTTAGCATTTTTCACTTTTTTACTTGTACCTAGAAGAAAAACACGCAAAAACCTTCCATTAAAGCACAATATCTAAAAAATAAATATAAAAATGTGTCTAAAAACATTATATATTTTAGTTGTATCAAAATCCCCCAAACTTAAAATGTTACTAGTCCTTAAGTGACATTTCAATCTTTAAAAACCAAATAAGTATGATATGTGTATGAGTTTCTCTAGGAGTTACTGAAATTTAGATTTAGAAATATAGTAGTCCAATTTAGAAAAATATTTAGTAAATGAGACCAACTTAAAGTTTAGAAATTTTTAATGTTAAAAAATATAAAAATATGAGTTCCTATCTAATTCAGAAATATTATAGATTTTCAAAATTTAGAAATTAGTCCTTTTATTATCTCTACTTAAAAATTTTTATTAAGAATAATTTTACTTACTATATTATATCCCTAAGCTTAAGAGTTAAGCTTAAGAGTTTCTCAAGAAGAGTTTCTCAAGACTTATACTTTAAAAGATCAAATGTGGAACCAATTTTTTATTAGGCACTAATCCTCAAGCATCTCCTCCCTTACTTTTTTTTTCTTTTTCTTTTCCTTTTTTTTATTTTTCTTTTTCTTTTCTTGTTTTTCTTTTTCTTTTTCTCTTTTTCTGGTAAGGATTACTATATCTGGATATGCCTTTAATGGTTTTGAATTCTACTCTTCCTTTCCTAAAGCAAAGTCCTAATATGAATCTTTTACATATAAATATAATAATAGTTTTGAAAATTATTTTTAATAAAAGGAATTTAAGTTTTAAAAATAAAATTCGAAATTTCTAAATTTTTCAAAAATACAAATTTTCTTACTAAAGACAGTTACACTCTATTTAGAATTTTCTACACTAAAAACTTTTAACTAAAAGTTTTTCTTCATTACTATGAATTTTAACTAAATTTTCTTACTCATTTCTATAATCAAATTTTACTTCCCTAATATAACTTCATATACATGATCATTTTTCTTTTCAAATCAAATTCAGTTGTAGCACATTTGAGAACAAATAAAATTCAATATTTGAAAATTTTTTCATTCCCCCCCAGCTTAAATTTTTACTAAGATTAAACAATTTAGCAGTAGATATATATAAGCAGAAAATGAAAATTGAAATAACATGCTTACATGAATTTTTATACTCTAATTATTTATTTAAGTATAAAATTAAAAATAGGAGTAAAACTAATTTTTGATCAATTTTCAATCATTTTCATTTTAATTCAACATGTAGAGATTCATTAGACTTCTAAGTAGTGGATATAGACATAAAAAGTAACAAACACACTAACTTTGATTTCACAATCTCAACATAAAAACAAACACACTAACAATATAAAAAAAAATACTGTGTATCACTTTTCTGAAATTAATGTTTAAAATTAAAGTTTGCAAGATTTTCAACTTTTCACAAATCATAGAAAATAAATTCAATTCTAACTAACTAAAACATAATACTCAACACACAACAATAATTACTACCTTAGAATTTAAAACAAAATACTAACAAAACACAACATCACAATAATAATTAAATAAAAGTCCAACACATCACATAGTCCAAACAAGTACATAAATGAAAATGTATCAAGTCCTAACCGCGTAGTCCATCACATATTACAAACATAAAAATAAACCAGTCCTCCTCATCATTAGAATCACCGTTGTTCCAGACATTTGCAGACTCATAATCAGGGTATCTGGGATATGAAGGAAATTCCACTCCTTGGTTTCCTCTAATGAGGATCTCCAAAGATGAATGAAAATTTTTCTCATAATGACTTTTCCTTCTATTATACCCATCAATATGATCTGCAAAACTTTCTAAATTTCTTATCTTATCTGCAGTATAATTGATATTGTTCATAATCCTCTATAATAATTGATTTTGAGTTTCAGTAGACTCACCTCTAAAAGTATAAGCTCGTGAGGTAGATGGTCTTGATGAAGAAGCAGTAGACGTCGACATTCCATAACTCTGTGAAAATCCTCCTCTCCAACAAAAAATAGAATGCTCAGAATATGACTTCACAATTGCACTTATAATTGGCTTCGGAGGCATTAATACTTCTTTCAGCTAGCATATCTCACTCTAGCCTGCTCACACAAAAAAAAGATCAAGGAAGTAAATCTCAAACTTGTAGTAGTAGCGGCAGTGGCAGAACTGATGATAGTCTGACAGATCAAAGCACAAATATTGATAATCTTGCCTTCCTGAATACAATAATTCAATTTTGCTCTCTCCCTTGTAACTTCACTGAGATGATTCATCTGTAACAGACGAGCCAAAATAAAGTAGTGCCACACCTTCAATGGTGCACTTAACTTTGAAGTGGAAAAGTTAACTCTCCTCTCATTTATGAATTTCCAGAGTCCTCTTACAACAGTTAAATGGGAAATAATCTCATCCAGTTCCAGCTCAATCGGACTATAATTCACATAAAAACACAAAGTATCAGGTGATAAATGGTAAAATTATTGATTACCTCCAGTGAAAAAGGTACTAATTTGCCTCTAACCATGACTCGATCCTCTTCCTCTTTTGCCTCAGGGAGATTTGCATTGAACTCCTGAACTACAGAAATAACAACCTTAATAGAAAAATAATAGAATCGTTCCCACTATCGGTGAATGATCTAATCTTCTACAGATCCACCTGGATTTTCGAAACAACACTTAAGAATTAACTTTCTTGACTATTGAGTCTCACTATATCTATCCTGAGCTTTCTAACTCACAAACTTGCTCGAATCAAAGTGGGTCTTTCCCTTACTCCTCTCATTCCTGGGGCCATTCTACAAATTTCACAAAATTCCACAATAACTTCAAAAATCAAGTTTAATCTACTAAACTTAACTCCTATAAGCATAAATTACACTTTCTATGCAATTTATATAGATCTTTCCTCATTTTTCATCATGAATAGTGATTTTAAGGTTTCTCCAAACTATACTCAAAATTTATGGTGAAAATCCAAATTTTTTACATAGAAGTGAAGCTCTTACCTTAAGAAATCCAAATCTAGTAGATTTTTCTTAAATCCACCAAGAAATATCTAGGAAAAGGCTTGCCCTAGACTTTAAAATCTCGAACTCGAGAAGAAGAAGGTCACGGCGAGAGTAAAAATGGCAATTTTCGGGGTTAGTTTTCACCTTTAACCGTTCGCAAATCAGTTTTCGTGAACTAGTGCTTAAGTGCAGATAAGTGGCGCTTAGGCTCCTGCCTCTCAGGTTACATCGCGCTTAAGCGCGAGAATGTGGCGCTTAGCCGCTAGTGCACTATTTTTTATATTTTTAAACTTAAGTAAAATGCATTAATAGCCTAAGTATAACACCCTTAAATGGTCTTATAACACTTAAATGACTATTTTCCTCTCCCTATACTCTCTTCTTTCTCAAAATTCTCTAATATAAGTAATTCAATTCGAGGCTAAAATAACACTAAATTTTCACACAAATAAACACTTATATTCATTCACAAACTAATACAAGTACATGTAACACTTAATTCTCACTCCAAATAGTCTCGAATGAGAAAATTTTCCTAAATACAAACACTTAACAAACATTCACTATTAAACATATAAACCACATAAACATTAAAAACAAGATTTAACATTAACACATAAAAACAATAACTCCAAACAAACAAACTCTAACACATAACTTAATTCCATTCTTCATTTGTTGGGACAAATTTTGGTCTTTCATTAGTATCTGCTTGGGCATTTGAAATATAAAGCAGATAAAATGGACGATGGTGATTGTATAAATGGTCCCATGAAATCTAATCCCTAAATATCAAACATTTCAAATTCTAGCATATGACTGAGGGTATCTCATTTCTTCTGTTCTAGAAATATTGGCTACTCTTTGACATCTACCACAAGTTTTGATATAAGCATTAACATCTCTAAAAATTGTAGGCCAATAGAATCCAGATTGTAACATTTTGTATGCAGTTTTATTAACACCAAAATGTCCCCCAAAATAAGAATTATGAATTTTTTGAATAATTTCATAAGTTTCTTCTAAAGGTACACGTCTTCGAATAATCAGATCCTTTCTTTGTTTGTATAAAAATGGGTCATCCCAAAAATAAGTCCTAGCTTCAAAATTAAATTTTCTCTTTTGTTGGTATGTCATTCCATAGGGTATCATATCACCAACAAGAAAGTTCACAATGTCGGCATACCACGAAACACACCACTCATTAATGCTGAACAATTTTTCATCTGAAAATTGTTCATTAATTTTTTTTTCAAAACAAAGTGGTTTTTCTAACTCAAGTCTGGACAAATGATCAGCAATTTGATTTTCAGTTCACTTTCGATCTACTATTTCAAAATCAAGTTATTGCAAAAGAAGAATCTATCTTGTTAGTCTTGGTTTAGTAGCTTTCTTTTTCATTAAGTACTTAATAGGAGAATGATATGTATGCACTTATGCACTACGTTCAATTAAATGAGTTCCAATTAAATATGATCTAAATTTATCAAAGACATATACTATTGCTAATAACTCTTTTTTAGTTGTCGTATAATTAATTAAGGTTTCATTAAGAGTTTTGCTAGCATAGTAAATTACTTTGAAAATTTTATCATATCTTTGTCCTAAAACAGCTCTAATAGCATAATCACTAGCATCACACATCAATTCAAAAAGTTTTCCCCAATCTAGTGAAACTATAATTGTTGTAGTGACTAAATTTTTTTTGTTAACTAAAAAGCTTTTAGGAACTTTTCATCATCAAAATTGAAAATTGCATCTTTCTCTAGTAAATAGCATAGAGGCTTAGCAATTTTTGGAAAGTCTTTAATATATCATCCGTAGAATCCAGCATGTCCTAAAAAACTCCTAAAAAAATATCATCCGTAGAATCCAGCATGTCCTAAAAAACTCCTAATTTTTCTTACATTTGTTGATTAGCGTAAATTAGCGATCACTTGAATTTTATTAGGATCTACTTCTATACCATTTTCTGATATTTTATGTCCTAATACAATTCCTCCTGCTACCATGAATTGAGATTGTTCCTAATTAAGGACAAAATTTGTTTTGTCACATCGCTTAAGAACTTTTGATAAATGTTCTAAACATGATTCAAATGAAGTTCCTAACACTGAGAAATCATCCATAAAGACTTCAATCCCTTTTTCAATTAAATCACAAAAAATTGCCATCATACATCTCTGAAATGTAGTAGGGGCATTACATAAACCAAAAGGCATTCTTCTTAAAGCAAATGTACCATAAGGACTGGTAAAAGTTGTTTTCTCTTGATCCTCAAGAATTATTTGAATTTGGTGATAACTGGTATATCCATCCAGAAAATAAAGTATTTATGCCCAGCTAGTCTATCCAACATTTGATCTAGAAAGGGTAATGGAAAATGATCTTTCCTAGTGGAAAGATTGAATTTTCTATAATCAATGCATAATCGCCACCCTGTGACTTGTTTAGTAGATATTAATTCCTTATACTCATTCATAGTCACAATTACTCCTCCTTTCTTAGGAACATTGTGAATTGGACTAACTCATGCACTGTCTGAAATAGGGTAGATAATTCTAACATCTAACCACTTTAAAATTTCTTTCATTACAACTTCTTTCATAACAGGACTCAATCCCCTTAAAGGATCAGCCCTGGGTTTGCAATTCTCTTCCATATGAATTTTATGCATACAAATTGAAGGACTTATTCCTTTAATATCAGCTATTGTCCATCCAAAGGCTTTTGTAAAATTTTTCAAAATTTTCTTCATTCTTTCTTCTTCTTCCATCTTTAACTTTGAGGAAATTATAACTGGTAAAGTAGAGGAATCACCTAAAAAAGTATATTTTAATTGATTAAGAAGTAACTTCAACTCAAGTTCTGGAGGTTTTTTTTTTATGAACAAAATGATTTTTCTTTTTCTATCATGTCCAAAATTTCAAAACTTTCTCGAACATAGTTTGAATCTTCCTTAAAAAGATCTTCATATTGATCTAATTCCTCTTCTTGCTCGTGTTCCAAATCTTTTACTTCAGATTTTTCTTCATAATTAGTTTTCAAATGGCATTCACTCCGATATCTTATAACATCCATTCTATAATATTCATCATTTTTACCTTTTACAGGATACTTCATTGATCTTGAAATGTTAAAAGTAACAGTTTGATCATTGACATGCATTGTTAATTCCCCTTTCTGCACATCTATCATTTCTCTTCCTGTGGCTAGGAAAGGTCTCCCCAAAATTCCTGTGGCTATGAAGCTACCTTTTTTGGTAAATGCCGAAGATTAACCCATGGGTTACCATTAGACTCAGAAATCCAAACCTTCTCAAATTTTTTTGAGGAAATTAGGATGTAGAGTCCACATGTTTTGAAATTTGAAGGGAGTGCCTCCAAGATTGGATAAGTTCTGGATGGAACAAAGTAGAGGCTTATGGTCTGACCCTGCCATAACAAGATGAGAGACTATAGTGTAAGGAAAAGTTTGGATCCACTTGGAATTGCCCAACATTCTATCCAGCCTCTCCCACAAAGTTCCCATCGTCCAAGTAAACTGAGGGCCTTGGTAACCTAGGTCAAAGATGACAGCATCAGTAATGAATTCATTGGACCTAGCCATGGATGAAGGCAAAGGAGATCTGCCCCCTCTTTTTCAGAAGGTGATGTGATATAATTAAGTCTCCTCCCAAAATCTAGAAGGAATCAACAAACTTACTAAGATGCAGAAAATCTTGCCAAAGGATTTACTGTTGACTTGCATTGCTGCTGACATAGATAAAGGTAACATACCTCAACTGAGCACCAATGAAGAATTGAATATGAATGAATTGGGGATGGTTAAGAAGAACAGTCCAATGTAACTCAGATCTAGCAAAGATTGATGTGCCCCTAGTGTGTGTTGTTTTTCTACGCGTTTTATGTAAATTTAAATCCATGGTAACAGTGCCAAGAACTTGACTCATCTTGAAATTACGCAGTAATTTAGCTTTTCAAAAATATGGCAAAAAAATGACCCAATTTATATTAAGTAGTGGAAAATCAAAATATTTATAAAATATATAAAATAGTTCACACACTAGTGGTTCTACGCAAGTGCATGTATGACTTCAAGTAATATAGGGCTTTCTTAAAAAACCCTAGTATCGATCCCATGAAGAAGCGAGGTAAGAAATCCTTTAGGTTAATTCTAGTCTACTACAATAAAGAATTAGTTTAGAAGGTTAATTAAAGTGGTTTTAATGTATGCTAATGGAGCTAAGTTTACTAAATTAATTTCTAAACTTTAAAGTTAAATTTACTGAGACTAAACAAAGTTTGTGACGAAGAGTTCAAATTTAAGAAAGTATCATTCCCACTACAATGAGTTTATGGTAAAATGAGATGAGATAAATGGTTTAAATATATATTATGCCAAATAGGAGCAATTTTATCTCTCTACTCTGATACAGTGTTATAGAGAATCATTGGCTAATCTCAGGTTTAGTCCCTAAATTCATGGTTAGGCTGGGAGGATACTGGCTCTCACTCCAGGCTCCCACTTCCCTTCCCTTGAAGGCTCACACTCGCTTTACTTTTTAAACACTAAGACCAAACTTGGGGATTTTAGTATATCACCCTAAAATCTCCAATTCGATCCCCAATAAAGTTTATTTTCCTATTTATTTGCACCTAATTTCATGAACAAAACACTCATCCATGGAATTTAATGTGATTCTCACTCTGTTGTAGAACTCATACTCTATTTCTCAGATCATATGTTTCACAACAAATTTTAACATTTCAATTGGCCAGATCAAAAAGTAAATAAAGAGCGGAGTGAAAAAACCATCACAATTTATTTTATATTTTAAAATGGAACATCCAAATTATCTCTTCATTTCATCATATCTCAGAGTAGGGAGAAAAATAAAGAAGTCTACTCAGAACTCATGAGTAAGATACGATAAAACATAGATTTTATATATAAAAACAACTTTACAAAATAAATAAAAGAAAGAACACAACTTATCTTAGACTTCTCCTCAAGCAAATCCCTCGAACTTCCCTTGTATCACTTTCTCTCTTTACAATCAACACTAAATTCTCTCTTAGAAGTGTAATGAAGAAGAAACCTCTCACCTTCCTTCTCCTCATACAATTCTTCAAGAAAATCCTCTCCACACAAAAGAATTTACTATACAACACACTCACACACACTCGCACGCACACACATACACACACACACACACAAATCCCTACACACGCACACACATGAGAGGTGTCGATACATCTTTTTTAAAAATACACAAATTCCATTTTTTTTTCCATTAACACCAAGAGACAAGTCCCTTCTTCCAAGAGACATATCTCTTGATCAAGAGCCTTCTCCAAGTGTCTAGATGCATTGAACCACTTCATGGGGTGTTTGAGTCACTTGGGAGCCTTCTAGAACATCAAAAATTGACCCATAACCATCTCAGTAGCTATTAGCGTTGGTCTTGGCAATGTCGGTGCCACTTTTCATCACTTCTCCGGACTGGGGCGCCATCGGCGCCAGTCTGCAATTGCTCCACTGTTTGGATCTGTTTTAGCTCCGTTTCACCCCATTTCAGTTGCGTTTTGTTCCTAACATATATAACTACAAAATAAGCATGAAAACAACCTTTATTTAAAGTATAATTTCATTCAAAAATGTGTGAGAAGTGTAAATGATATTAAGCATAGAAAGACATATCAAAATGTGCCAGGACAGAATTTTTTTTCTTGATCATTTTTTGCTCCAAATTGCACTATTTTTGCTTCTTCTCCTCCAAAACTACATTTCTTGTCCCTGAAACTAAAAATATGCAAAATAACTTCCTTTAAAGTGTAATATAATTAAAAATCATTAAAATTGAGAATAAATTATATATGAAATAGTAGTCATTTTTTAGGCTTATCAAAGATCCAAAATTTATTATTTAAATTAGCAAAATGAGTAAACTTAGGAAAATTTTTCAAAATTTTTTGAGGATATTTTGTGACCGTGGGGTCTAATAAAGAAAAACACCAAATTTTGAGAGTTCTTATAAGGTCTATTAATCTCTTGAGTGAGGAGGGATGTGCCACTCCCCTTACATTCCAACATAACAGATTAATCATTGAGAAAAGGTTTTCCCCTTCCCTCTTATTCATGGATGGGGTTCAGCTTGTGAATTTATGGAAGGACCATCCAAAGATTGATCTTCTAGAAGTTGATTTAATTTCAGCCTACATTTCTTCTTCCTGTTGCTTTTTTGAACTTGCCACTCATCAGTGAGCACATCAGTCAGACTGTTGGGTGTAGGATCATCTAACTTATGTGGGTTAATATCTAATAGTCTCTCATCTTGAGTAGTATCCTCCAAATTTCTCTTTTCAGCAATAGGAGGGCAGTTAAGTGCCAATGATGTAGTGACCTCTAGATCAGCAGCTGCTATTATAGGAGTGTTCAAATTAGATTGGAATATCAAATCATCAGTGGATGGAATTTGTTGTGTGGCATTATCAATTACAAAGACTAAATATTTCGCTCCTGAAACCCTCCCACCTCAGGTGCAGGATGTGACACAGCCTCTACATGAGTAGCAGCATCTACACTCTCCTTGTGAAGGCTAGCAGACTTCTTTTTGGATGGTGGATGAGTTCTATAGCACTTGTCCAAATTATGCCCAAACATTCTACAATGAGAAAAATATTGAGGTCTTTGCTCCACCACAATATTCTAGAAACCCTCCTCTTCAGAGCCAATCCAGACCCTTTTCACATCTGACAGGGTTATATCTCTTTCAACTAAAACTCTAGCCCCAACAGGTCTAGCCATATAGTAAGTTGGAGCATCTACCTTCACAGGATATCCGAGAGCATGACTAATATTAAAAAGTACATTTTAGTGATAATAATGAATAGGAAGATTAGGTAGTTTGAACCACATTGGGACAATCAGAGGCTCCTTATTAGGATCAAAACCAGGAGTCCACTTAACCTGTTTCATAAGAGTCCCAACAATCAGCAGAGACTATTTAACAAACACTCCAGCATAATCTTCTTCATTGTTGAGTTTAATTAAAAGATGTCCACCATCGATTAAACCCAATTTCTAGGTCCCAGTAAGCTTAAAGCCTTTAACACATTTCCTGAGATAATTCATCTCTGGATGGCCAAATTGGAATTTACCAAGTAAGATGAACTTAACTGTCTCATTGAGTGATTAAATTTCCTTTATGGTAAAAAGAATGGCAAGCTCACCCTCCTTTAAACCTAAAGGATTAGCATAGGGACATACCCCTTTTCCTACAGCAGCATCATGAAGGGCCTGGAAGAATACCAAGTGTTCAAACGACTTTGGGATGCCATTCCATTGCCAACCACACTTGCATATGTAGCCTCAGTTCATTGGGCATTAGTTTCTACATCGATAGAATAATCAATAGCCATTGACCTCAATCACTAGGAAGCCAATGTGACAGTGCTATTTCAAAAAGAAACCAACTTGGGAAGGTGTTAAAGAAATGCCTTACCAAAGTAGAGCAGTAGCTAAAAGTTCTACAATAGGTATTGAAACAAACATAAACAGCCCACCAAAAATTTTGTAGGCAATGTAACAGTAACAAAAATTTAAACTGTTGTTCTCTGAGAAAGAACCATGTAAAGAAAAAGTTCTTATCAAAATCTCTTGCCAAGAAGCAAAATCACACTGAAGCAGAAACACCAAGCCCCCCTGTGTGCACCACTGTATAGCCGAGAGGGAGCCATCAAGGCACAAACCCTAGTAGAGTAAAACCAGTCTCAGCTACCATCCTCATATATATATATATACATATATATACATATATATATATATATAT
>NW_018164502.1:991752-995173 GCF_001263595.1 Phalaenopsis equestris | reverse complement strand
TATATATACATACTTGAAAATAGTATTTTATTTTTAAAATGAGACTAACAATATCTTGTTCATTTATTAGTTTAAATAAATGAGCACGACACCACGAGCAACGCACCTATCCTGAAGAATAGGCACATTACTTAATAATGAGGATCGATTAAATAAACTAGTGACTGTATGACATATTTTTGGTCTGTGAAACCTTTTATGTTGATAAAAAAGTTCCTCTATCTAATATAGAAGATTAGATAGGGTTTATATTACTTGGGTTCTAAAGCTCTTTACAGAAGCAAGTACATAGAGTATATTACATCTCAAATGACTGAAGTCATCTGAGAAAACTATCAATAATGATTAGGGTTTTCATCTACAAGATGTTTAGGTTTAGGTTTTCAAGGTAGCTTATAAGAAATATCAAGTGGGAAAGGATCAAGTAAAAATAGTTATTTTAGGAACCAAAAGAGAGAAAACTAGTAGATGTCACAAGATAAAGGCAAACCTTAGCGACTTCCCAAGATATCCTATTGTTGGGCTTAAATTTTGGAAAAAAAATATTTAATTTGTTGTTTAGTCCTATCAATTTTTGATTATTTAGGGCTTACATTTGCATGACATGGTCATACAAATGGCCTAGAAGATAGAAGGGTTTATGTCGTAACAAACGATAACCTCAGAGCCTAAAAAAGAGTTAGAGCTTATATTGCACAATATGATTGTGTGAAGGCCTAAAGATAAATTGAGTATTTAGGTCGTGCTAGAGGAGCTTTGATCCCGATAGTTTCTTATATGTAAATATTTATGAAGTTGACACCACTACTTGAAGATATTAATCCCAGGTAATGGCACCAAGAACTTGATCCCAAGAAAAGTAAGATTTCAATTATATTTTTAGGGATTCTACGCAAGTATGCGTTTCATTAACATTTTCAACTCATCATGAAAGTCCATTTTGATCTCATCTGTGAACTTACTCTCAAAAATTTCTTGGAAATGGTCTTTACTTATAAAATCAATTTCATTAACCAAAAAACAATCATCATCTTTTCTTTCAGCTGAATATTTCATAGTCTTTAACACATCAAAAGTAACTTCATGGTGATTAATATTAATAGTCAACTTTCCTTTTTGCACATCTATCATAGCTTGTCCAGTAATAAGAAAAGGTCTCCCAAAAATAATTAGTTTTTTTTATCTTCCTCCATATCTAATACAATAAAGTCCATAGGAATAATAAATTTATCCACTTTAACAAGAACGTCTTCTATAACCCCTTATTGATAAATGGTAGATCGATTAGTTAATTGAAGGGTTACAATAGTTGGATACATATCAGTTAAACCTATCATTTTAAATATAGATTGAGGCATCACATTAATTCTCAAATCCTAAATCACATAAAAATTGTCCAACCACATAATCTTTCTGCAAATACACAGGAAATTTTTAAGCTAGAAGGATCTTTAAGTTTCTTAGGAAGCTTTTTCTAAAATATAGCGTTGCACACCTCACTTAGTGCAGCTGTCTCATAATGCCCAAATTTAATTTTCTTATTTAATATCTCCTTCATAAATTTTGCATAACTTCATAACTTGGCATCTAACTTGGCATCTATTCCAAAGCTTCAGCAAAATGAATATTTATCGTTAACTTCTTAAGTACTTCCATGAACTTTGAAAATTATTTATCCAACTCATACTTTATAAGTCATTGAAGAAAAGGGAGGTGGTCGTCTTGTCTTTCTAAATTTATTTTATTAAATTTATTTTATTTGGAGATATTAAATTTTTCAGATCCTTAGAAACATGTTCTTTAGGTCTTCTAGTTTCCTTTGTTTCTCTCACAACTTTTATCTCTTTTCTGACCACATCCTTTATCTCTCTTTCACTTTTTAATTGGACAGCTTCTAGTTGTTCATTATTGTTCTCTTTAAGGTTAATCTTAGTGTTGCTAGGAAGTGTTCCTTGGGGTATATTGCTAAGTGAATTAAGAATTTGTCCTAGTTGATTTTGTATGTTTCTAATCGCAGCCTTTTGACCTTGTAACTGGTTTCCCATTTGCAATACCACTTCTCCTATAGACATCTTCTTATCCTAAGATTATTGATCATTGTTAGAGTTTGGTTGTCCTTGAAGGTGGAAAATACTTATTCTAACTTTTATAGCCCAGGTTGGAAGAGTCATCCTAATGTTAACTGGTATCATACAACTTGGGGTGAAAACCAACAATAGGAAAATAATCATTCAAATCATAATGGAAGTTGGAATAACCAGAGGAGCATACTTAGCTAGGGATAATATTGTTTCTAAGTTTAGTTGTCCTTGAAGGTGGAAAATACTTAGCTAAGAATTTCAAAGTTAGCTCCTCCCAATTTTTATTAGATCCAGGTGCTAATGAGTATAACCACATTTTAGCCTTATCCCTTAGTGAGAAACAAAAAACTTTAATCTAACAACATCATCTGACATGTCGTTATAATGAAATGTAGCACAAAGTTCTAGAAAACTTGATAAGTGTAAATAGGGAACCTCCAGAGGAGTTCCCCCAAACTAGTTATTTTGCACCAGTTGGATAATCGATGGATTAATTTCAATTGAGTCAGATTCTACGATAGAGATTTGTATACTTGAGCAAATTTTATCTATCATAGGATTTGCATAATCCCTCAATAGTTTATGATGATTTTCCAAGTTATTATTTTGAGTGTTTTTCATTTCAATTTCTAGTTTTTCAAGTCCTTCATGTTTTTTGATTTTTTTTCTTTTTTTCTAACTCGGGATCATAAGGCACAAGTTCTACAGATCTTTTATTTTGCATATGCCACACAACAAACAATACATTAATAACTAAACAAATAAAATAAAAAATAGATTCAACACAGCAAAACATTTTCATAAACACCATGTTTTTCACACAAACAGATTTTTCATAGTACTTTTTCATACAAAAAAACACTTTTCACACAAAAATAGTTTTTATGACACTATAATTTTCTAAGTATAAGCCAAATTAATTCAACCAAAACTCTTCTAAAAGTCAAGATCAACCATTATGATCTCCGGTAATGGCGCCAAAAACTTGATCCTGATAGTTTCTTATATGTAAAGATTTATAAAATTAACACAACTACTTGAAGATTTTAATCCCCGGTAATGGCACCAAAAACTTGATCCCAAGCAAAGTAAGATTTCAATTATATTTGTAGGGATTCTACTCAAGTATATGTATCTGTCGGCACTATTTTTGGTGTGGGGTTTGCCCGTAAGAAGTTGTCGGTCATCGGAATTGAAATCCCGTTGCCCGCTTCGGAAGGACGTTTAAAAAAATTTAGTTTTGAAAAAGATGAAGTTAAACTGACCCCATAATTTTTATAGTTTAGATGAAAGAGCGCTTTACCTCAAATCCTGTATCTATCCCAAAGGATGAACACAAG
>NW_018164502.1:958703-986970 GCF_001263595.1 Phalaenopsis equestris | reverse complement strand
TGTTTAATTTAATATATATATATATATATATATATAGTGAGATAAGTTTTTAAGGAAAGATAAAATAATGTGAAATTGCAACTTGTAAAATATATGATGTTATGAGCGGTAAATTATCATTCTAAAATTAATAAACTTAATGTGAGATAAGATAATTAGCTGTATAGTTGCATTAAAAAGTTACTAAAAGAAGTCACAATAGTCTAAAAATTACTGATGTCAATTACTAATGGCAAAAAATGTCTTTAAACTTAAGTCACATCAATTTTTTCATTATTCGGACCTACAAAAGCATTCCCCAAGTTTATGAAACTCCCCATTTAATGGGTCTAACTACATAAGCAAATCCCAATGATATTTTCGTATAAGCTCATTTAAGGGATCTAGTAAACGTTTAGTGAGGTGCTATGTAGTATAATTTGGAGTTTTGGTCTTGGCTAGTTATGTATATACCTAAGAGTGAAGTGATATGCAAGTAAATCTTGCAGTTTAGGTGTTAGGTTGTTACATACATAATATTTGCATCAGAATATTTTTATATGCATGAGTAAGGTTGTATGTAGGTATAAATTGAAGTTTAGTTGTTAGGATTTTTGTTTTTGTTTTAGACATAGTTACGATATATTTCTTGTTTAGATTTTGCACATTCCTACATTTACTTGTGTATAATGCTCCTGATTATTTTTGTTGTTAGTCCACCTATAGATGACCACAGGTGGTGCTGGTGATCATCTAACTTAGCGAGTTAATGTAAGTAAAAAAATTAATTTTTTCATATTAATTTTGGCTCTTAATGTTTAAATTGACCACTAATAATTGGTTTTTATTATGTAGGAGGAGTATGAGCAGCTCTGGGAGAGGCAGTGGCCTCTTAGACGCCGAGCACTGTCAGCAGTAGTGGTAGTCAATTTACCACTATGCAACATATGTTCGAGCCATGGACACACGCGTCAGGGAAGAAGAAGGTAGAGATCTCTTTTGCTTTTGTGGGTGGCACGAGCTCATCACACCTAAGTGGGCGGAGCATTCCAAGCAGGTCGTTGTTATGACTTAGGAGGTTCACCATCTACATGAAGGCCAATAGAGAATTAAGTAGAGTAAACCACGCTTGACAGAGATTATATAAGATCGTTTGGGCAAGTGAACGGTGACTGTTGTAGTGGAACAGTGACTGCTATATACAAGGAGGAGTAAGAGAATAAGTTTTCATGTATTTTAAATTTATTAAACTTTTAATAGTTCAGATTTGTGGCAGTATCTTTTTTTTTCAGTATTTATATTTTTAAGAATTTTGAACTATGATATGACCGGATATAATGTTGTTATGATGTAGATTAATCATTAATTTTGTTCTAGGCATAGCTCTTCCTCTTTTTTTTTTTTTTTTATTTTTAGACATAGTTGTTATTTATTTCTTACCTTTACTGCACCGTTTCTTTCTACTTATGATTATCTTTCCCACTAGTACTAATCTTTTTAATATCATTCATTTGTTTGCAGATGACCACAGATGATACAGGCAATCAGCCACCTCATAGACCCGTGTTTTGGGGACCCTTGAGACCACGTACTATAACAGGAAGAGTTGGTCGTCTACTCCTGTCACTGCTTCCACTGCTGTTACACCTTCTGTGACACCTCCTCCCCCATCTACTGCTATACCTTTTGTGTCACCTCTTCCCCCACCAGCTGCTGCTAAATCTTCTATGGCACCTTCTCCCCCACCGACTGCTACTACCCCCCTCTTGTGGCACCTTCTTTTGCACCTGATGCAACCCTGTCTCCTGTGAGGCTTTCCGCTTCTGCACCTACTCGCCCACATGTTGCTGGCACTCCTCTTGAGCTTGACCTGTCGACTCCTACTCGCGGAGGGTACACTTACTTCCAGAGTGTGACACGTAAGTTATTTTTAACATTATATTACCTTTATTCTTCATTTTATATGTTTTTGTTTGTAACTACTTTATTTCTTAAGTAGATTCATTCCTCACAAGCTGTCCGTCACCTACATCATAGAGACTATCCAGAGCAGGTATGACAAGTCATATTTGTCATGGAAGCAAATACTTATAGCCACTCGAGACTTGTGGTTCAAGAGTTTGAGATATGATCATTAAATTTGAATTAAATTTATAAATTTAATTTATTTTTTTATACTAACAAATTGACTATTTTTAACGTTGCAAAAGTCTTTCACGTGGCTCTCAAAACACCACCAGCAAATACACTGAATCTTCGAGATTCGGGCAGGCATTGCCTTGCCGACATGTTCACGATAGGCCATTGGCAAGCGACCTATCTAGATTAGTGAAGGGCTATGGGATTAGTTGGCTTTAACTTGGGCCTCACTTGATTACAAGATGAAGACACTAACAAACCGGGCAAATCGGGCGACGGAGGGGGCCAGGGGAGTTGTGCTCCTTCTTGGTGGATCGGTTTCCCATACGGAGCTCTACAGGAGACTAATAAGATTTTTTAAGATATTTAAACATTAATTCAATTTTTTGAGTATTTTTTTAGTACTACTCATTTTTGCACGCTACACCGGCCAAGGAGTTGAGTTGTGCTCCCTCCATTGCGGAGTTGCATATTTGAACTCATTGACAACTAGGGACTGTGCAGAGGGTCTCGGAGCATTCCCGACGGGTTAACATAAGTTAAAAACCTTAAATTAAAAGTTTATTTTGATTATAACTATTGAATGTGTTAATTAAATGCCAGTTATCATTATGTAGGTGGAGTTCGCGCAACTTCGGCGAAGGCACTTGGCTGCTCAGGCCCAAACTTCTACCAACAGTAGTGGTAGTTAGTATACCACTACACAGTCCGAGTATGAGCTTTGGACCCATGCGACATAGAGGAAGAAGGGGAGGGTTTGTGGCCTTGGAGCGGAGTGCATAGTCTTTAAGGCCGAGCTCTCCGATGGTCCCGTTCTTAGTTCCCTAATCTCTTCATTGTCATACTAGGAGGCTCTTGCTAGGCATGTGGCTGCAATGAACGGAGAGATTCGCGAGTTGCACAAGCAGTTGCTGGAAGGCCAACATACAGTTGAAGACTCTATAGCACATATGAAAGAGACCTTAACAGATAATCGAGGCAAGCAACTGACGACATCCGTGAAGGAGTAGGAGGATGGAGATGATGAGTAGTTTCTTTATGTTTTTTTTTTTTTAATTTGTAAACATTATGTTGAAAATTTGCTGTATAATTTTTTTGGATTAACTTTTCTATTCTTATTTCGGACGATTTGTGACAAGTGTCTTCCTTTCATTAATGATATTTTTTAGAGATTTGATATGTGATATAATTATTGCTTAATGTGGTATGTGATGTGGAATATATTTTTGTGTAGGTTGTGAAAATGTAAATGATTTTTTTTTGTTACATATTTTTGTAGGATTTGTATTTGTTTTTAGACGCAAATTCTGACTTGAAATCGAGGATAATATTTCGACATTATACGATATTTTTATAACAGTAATGAGATGGTAATCCGACGCAAATATTTTTTTATCAGATATTTTCAGACTTAAATTTCAATGCAGATTTTGTATAAACAAATTAGACGCTAATACGACGTGTCAGAATATTTTGATGTTAATTGGACGTAAATAAAATTATCAACCCTTAATTTACAGCGAAAAAAATCGATCGTAAATTAGACTCAAATCCATCGATAACCCTTAAATATCGGCGGATCTGCGTCCAATTCACAGCCGAAGTAATTATGCTTAATTTCTGTAGCGGTATAAATCTTAGAGGTGATATTGGGTGCTAGTGTTTGTGTCAACAAAGAGCATTAGTCTTGGCAGCAAAAACATTATTGGCAATGAAAAGCATTATTGTTTGTGTCAGCGAAGAGCCTCGTCCTTCTTGGAGAAGACTGGGTTGTTGAGAGCAATTGAGGTTGTTGATGGTGATAAGCATCAACCTTCTTAGCAATTGTTGGCATTGACATGGGCCTTGATGATAAATGAATATCAGATGCTAGTATGTAGTAATGGTAGGAGTTGGCATTTGTCATGTGATGGGTGTCAAATGCTTGTTGGTATAATTATGAAATCATTTGAGCCTTAAAATCTCTCCATTGAAATTCCTTTTGGAGCCACCTTTTTAAGGAACCTTAGATTATAAAAGTAAAACATATATACATTTTCAATGAAGTTAATCTAGTCATTTTCACTGATCATCTAGAAGCACCAGACAGTTGGAGTTGATAATTATATAAATTTTTAATAATATCATAACTCCTTAATGATATAAAAAATTAGTAATATTGTGCAGATCAGATTTATCTCATCGAGATGCTCATTGCACCTATCATATCATAGAATTTGGAAATCATTTGATTCATTGAATGTTCTCTCGAAATTTTATTTATACAATTGTTTGCTTTGCTTTTCTCTACCTAGACTCCAGTCAAAATGTTATTGATGTCATTAGATTCATCTTACCGAAATACTCATTTTGATTCATTTTTTAAATAGTGTTCACATAATCCTAGAGTAAATTCTAAAAAATTGGAATTCGAATATACAAATGATTTATGAAATCACAATTTTGCCAAAATTGATGCTTGATTTGATAATTTTTTTGCTGAGATATTAAGATCATAGATATGCAAACAAAGAATTGGTTATGATATAATATACTTGTAAACATGGAAGTTTATATGTTAGGTATGTAAATACATAAGAAATATGTGGTATGCATGTAAATGCCCCTAGCCATTTCATAATGCTCCTGGCAACACTGCCAGCATTCTTGTCAAAAAACAATAGCAAAAGGACTTACATTATTAGGGTAAATATTGATGTCGCCTGTCTGTAAGTTTGCGGACAAGTGGTGGCAAGTTTTCTGGTGGAGATGACTTGCCGTTACCTATCAATGATGTTGGCGGCGTTTGAAAGTTTGAATGCAATATTTAGTATTGAATTGAATGGTATCAAATAGATAAAGAATGCATTCTATAGTCTAGAGGAGAGAGCTATAAAGAAAAATACAAAAAATATAAATATTTTCAAAATTGAGCATATATTATAACAAGATAATAACTCTAATAATTATATATATATATATATATTGAGCTTGTAGGGGGGATGGTGGCAAAGTGACAAGCGAGTAAAGAGAATATGCATTGAGAATAAATTTCTTGGTTTTAGGACGTTGGGTTCGTCGAGCTTGTCTGAATTGACTTGCAAGTGGCTGTCATGTTGTAAGAAGAGAAGTGCATGGGGCGGGCGGAAGACCAACGAGAGGAGAACAAAAAATTAACCTAAAAATAATATTTCAGTGCTCTAATATCATATTAGTGTTTGAAGTAGTGTGTTTGTGCTAATATGATCAAGTATGATAAATTTTCCTCCAAGCCTCCTTTCATGCATTACTTCATGGCATCTACTTCAAATACTCGCATGAAAAGAACAACATGAGATGAGATAAATAGCCGAACAGAGCAATGTAAATAGTTGTATCAAAAACATTGGGCAAAACTTTACATTATATTGGGGAAATAGGTGGGCTTATATGTTCGGTCCACAACAAAGGTTAATGTGATCCATTGTTTTGTAGAACGTCACATTGGAAACTAGCCCGGTTAGGGTTCCAAATAGTATAATATATATTTGGGACATTTACATACATAGCAAATAACACCCCAATTTTTTATGCATTTACATATCTAATGCCTATATTTTATTTTTATACTTGTACCACCCAAATCTTTTATATCACATAAGCAATACCACCATTTTAACTTTAAAAAGTAAAATAGATACTTTTATTTTAAAATAAAGCGACAATGTATGTAAAAAAACTAAAAATTGAAGTTTGGATGTTAGATAGCTAAATACATGAGAATTGAGTGATATGCATGTGAATTTTGTTATTTTTAATTTTTTTCCCTTTTCATCAAATGATTTATCTTTTTTATTTTAATCAATAAGTAGTAGCCATGTAATTTTTTTTGAAAATGCTAACAATTTATAACCATAAGAAACATCTAATTAATTAGGAAAAAATAATTTAACCAATAGAATTGAACTTTTTCGCATAAAAGGTCAGTCTATTTACATCCAGTTAAAAATAACAAACAGTTTTTTATTTATTAGAATTTAGAGATTAAGAAAGGTTCGTTGTAGATTTATCTTATCATTTTCTCTTATCCTTATTTGTAAAATGACAACTAACTAGAATACAAATGTGCCAAAGCAAAAAAATAAAAAAATAATTAATTAAAATTAAAAAAAAACCTTGCTTTGGAAATTTATATCAAGAGATTCAATTGCTAATTATTTTTTTTTCCAACTAATATATTACGCATTCGAGCACATATCTCATTAACTCTTTGCAAAATAATCCCACTCAATTGTTTTAGTCAAATCCTCGGTCATAATCTCTTTTAACAAAATCATTAATAGAATATTAATAAAATATCAAAAGCAATATAATTTGCCTCATTCTATTATTTATATACTACATAACAATAAAACATTATAAGGTCAAAAATAAATGTGACATGAGATATGTGCATAAAAGCCTCTTGTGTGCATGATCTTTGTGCATGCAACTTGATAAGCTTTCGTGCAATTCATGCAAATTACATGCTTCTACCCTTCATTTATATTTTTTATTTTGCAAGGTTGGTTGGCTTTCTTATCTTCGCCACTTGGGTTATGGATTTCAATTAATAAAATTTGGGTTAGTTGGTAGAGTATTCAATTATGAATCTTATGTGAAGCAAATTTATGTTACCATTATTAAATTTATGTTGGCTAGGTGACACTTTTTTTAAAGTCTTCTGTTTTACTTGTCGTTTGTCCTTAATTCATAAATTATAAAAGGGCCATTTAAATAAACACCATACCCAATTTCTATGTATATACATATCTAATACCTAAACCTTATTTTATACATTTATACAATCCAAATCTTCACATCACATAAAAAATAGCACCATTCTAAACTTTAAAATATAAAATATGCCTGTTCATGAGTAATTAAGTTGGTATGTATGTAAAAATTAAAGTTTTTATGTACATATCTAATACCTAAACCTTATTTTATACATTTACACAATCCAAATCTTCACATCACATAAAAAATAACACCATTCTAAACTTTAAAATATAAAATACGTCTGTTCATGAGTAATTAAGTTGGTATCTATGTAAAAATTAAAGCTTTTATGCTGGATGTGTAAATACATTGGAATTGAGAGGTATGTAAGAAATTCCTCCATTTTAAAAACAAGAGCACCTTTTTTTATATTGGACTAATTCAAACAAAATTTTAAATTAGTTGATAATTAATGTTCTAAAATTTTCACCTCCATGATGGAAGTCCTTAGTTTGTAGGGCAACAAAGTCTTTAATATATGACAATAATTGACCTCATGCCTGATTATCTATTGCAAATGGACTCCATCATCCCTCATAAATACTTTCTAATGGTGACTATTATCAGACTAAAAGAGTAAAAGCACTAAGTAAGCAATCAATAATGTTCATGGGCCAAATTCCTAAAAAATATTAATATGATGTGTCATCCATAGTAATTAGCATTGGCGCTTGTGTTTGTTAGATGGTGAGCTCAGTTCCATATTCATAAACATTTATTTTATGTTATTTATAATTTTAATAACTAAAATTGAAAAAAATGGTCAACAGTACATATCAAATCAAAGATATTTTGAGACCAAAGTTGTCTGATATATTTGTGGTCGATTATCCTTAAGAAAACATATGGGAAGACATAAAGCCACATGTAAATTTAGATTAATTGTTGCCATTTTATGTTGATCATGAAGGTCTATTATTGACTCATCTAACTTATTAAATATTTTCTGCTGCTCGGAATTAAATGACAGCTGAGCTGAAGTTCCTTCAAAAGCATAAACAATACCTTGTTCCAGCGCGTGCATCCATAAAGAAAAAGTTGCGTCTTGTAATGTTGTCCATTCGGCTCGCGTTCTTTAATGGAGATATTAGGCAGAGGATAAGAGGAGACTGATGGACCACGTGGTTTGAGATCTTGCATCATATTTTGTTCCACAACTGGTGGTCCGGGGGCTCCTGGCTGTCATTTGATCTTTTATTATTTGTTGATGGGCACTTTTGCAAATCAATGAATTAAATATGATGTGGAGTTATGTAATTGGTGCGATAGTGGAAAATTTAATTTATAGGATTAGATGAGAGCTTTGAAGTGAGTATTAAATTCAATCTTTTTGAGAATTAGATTTTGGACTTTTTGAAGTATGTTTCTAATAAACTTATAGTTAAAGTGAATCTAATTTTCATTTGATAAGCATAAGATCCTCTTTGATATGTCAGCC
The DNA here is from genome assembly GCF_001263595.1 of Phalaenopsis equestris. Taxonomy (NCBI): domain Eukaryota; kingdom Viridiplantae; phylum Streptophyta; class Magnoliopsida; order Asparagales; family Orchidaceae; genus Phalaenopsis; species Phalaenopsis equestris. The sequence goes on along the minus strand of NW_018164502.1, from coordinate 978,635 downwards.
AAAGTTCATTTCGTAAGGATGAAATTTTAAAAATCTCAATAAAATGAATGCAATGAGTTTAAGGTTAGCTTTGAAATCATTAAGATATTCAAATACTCAAAACACTGCTCATAATCAAATTACTTCAAGTTGTATGATAAAGAGTTTTGAGTTTTGATTATGTACATATATAGTCACTATCAATAGGAAGGGGATGTGGACCGGAGATTCAAGAAAGCTCTAAAGTCTTGAAGAATTCTAGAGCTATTTTGGATTGTCATCATCAGATTGTTGCCACATGATCATCATATTAATGGCGTTGTTACCAACTACTATTATCCTCCAACCACTTGTCATTGGGTCATCTCTTGATTTCATTGATGGTCGGCCACTAATTATCGAACCACTACCATTTGATTGTTGATGTTTGACTGCCAGAATCATTGGGCTGCCCTTGTTAGGCCATTACGGTCAAACCTTCACTCCCAAGATGTCACTATCTTTGAAATATCACTAGTCAAACATCATCATTAGACTATTATCGTCAGACTGACACTGCTCGACCATATATATAACAAAACATTTCAGTCAAACCATCATCATCATCATAAAATTGTCACCATTAGATTATTATCTCTAGACTACCTCTATCAAATTGCATAATCAAACTATCACCATTTTGAACTCATTATCCCACATTTTTTATCCTTAAACTATTACTATCCAACCAATATAGTTAGACAGTAGCTAATCATCGTCATTGGACATTTCTTCTTGACCACAATCTTCAAACTACCATTATTCGACCACAGCCATCCAAGCAATACCGACAGACCATCACAATGAGATTGTTTCACTCAACAATTCACATTTGTTGTCAGCTAATATTTGACGTTGATGATCATCGCCAATGATGATTATCCTCTAAAAACCATGCTTGATCAGCTTGGCTCATCAACTAATGTTTGTTGGTCATCACATGACTATGATTTTCCATCCAACTAAGATTGCCTATTTAAATTCGTTCATCTATCATTGCTTAATTATTATTCTCTAACCTCCAAGCTTAACTATGGTTGCATGAACTCCAATCTCGAATTACAGTTGCATAACCTCAAGAACTAGTTCTGGATCATTTGACTAATGTCTCCTGCTTATAGTTATTTTACAATTACTACATTAATTTTATCACCCAATTTCTATTGCTCGACAATGATCAATTGCTGACAGCTGTTTAACATTCATTTCTACAACATAGTTAGCAATGTATGGTCGCTCCATTACTATATATAGCCAAATATTGGTTGACTAGCCATCATCGCCTATTTATGACCGCTTAATCATCAACACCCATCTATAGTAGTCATACATCAATCACAGTTATATTATAGTCTCATGACTACCATTGCATAACTATGGTCTTTTAGTCATAATTGCATGGCCATAGTCTTCTTACTACCCACATCCACTCTTTGCTCACCATTGCTTACACGGTTGATGCACACCGTTGATGCATGTCATTACCTGTAAGGCCAATGTGCATACCATTAACACTAATGTCAATGTCTGACAACTTTGTTGTCTACAATTAACAATGTTATGGTCGCAAGTGATCATCAAAAGGTCTACTCGAAGTTAAACTAGACTTCTTAGTCTTTTGACTTATTTCCCCAATGAAGTTAAACTAGACTTCTTGGCCTTTTGACTTATTCCCCAATGAAGAATGGCCAAATATATCACATATTATCTTTTGAAGAAGACTTTAACATTACATGACTCCTCCAACATTTATAATAAAATTTATTAATCTACACAATTCATGTATATTATGTTGCATTGCTTCTTACAAAATTTAGTAAAGGCCATGCCTATACCAATTGAATCATTTCAACTTGATTAGATACTTCGTTATTTTTAAGCTATTTTTTTTTAATAAAAATAGCTTTTCACATTTAAGAAGGGGGTTAAGTTATGTTAGTTCTCCTATTCCTTAGAATTTCATTACAATAACCACTAAAGATGATGTGCCGTCCTTAGAATTTCATTACAATAACCACTAAAGATGATGCACACTTGCATGCCGTTGATCCTCCAAATATTCTTCTTAAAATTTGATAATAGCATAGCACTATACAGTCAAATATATTTTAATAAAGCTGTAACAAAATATTAACTAATCAAAATTCATATTTTATTTCTCTCGAACTAAACTGATCCATCATTTTAGTGATGCAAAAGCCCACAACGTGTGTCGGCAAATTATTTGGAGACACAGTCTGCAAGTCCATGCAGTTGCAGGCCAAAAATTCTTGGGAAGCAGCGAATGCACAACAAGATTACGTTCTCTAATCAAGGCCATTTACGCTCTGCTGCTTCATCTGCACGTAAATTCTGGGCTCACAAGCTAATTAACATTGCTATTAGTATACCACGTCTGCACAGCATTTTCAAATTATTTCAGAGATCTTCTCTACGACTGGAGAATCATCGACTATCGTGCAGAATATGCGTGTGATAATGTGTGTAATGTTGCAAAGTAAATTTATTAATTAAAAGATCGAGATACGACATTATCTATCTACAGTTAATGCTAAAAGATAGCCTTATCTCCCTGAATATTAAATTATCTGATGAGATGGAGACGCTACATTCAAATATAAAGTATTGGATTGATGCCCTTTGAGCATTTACATGCATGCCACCTAATTCATCTAAATTTTGTTTTCTAAATTCATAGCACCCAAAATTTTCATATTATATCAAAATATCATGATTTTATCTTTACAAATTGAATAACTTCTCATGAAAAGATATGTGATATTAGGGTGTTGAATCCGAATAAGACGTAGGGCTCGTAATGTTTATGAGTTATGCCCAAATGCTGCTAGTATTGAGCATAAAAGAGAGAAAGAGAGAGGAGCAGCCCTTGAGGAACCCTGCCACCCCTTCTGATCCCACCTTTATTATTCCTCATGTTTTAACATTTGACCTTTATTTATAAGTCTAATGAGTTATTTTTACATGTTATAAATAATTATATAAATATACATATTATTAAGTCATATTCAGTAGTTTTATATCATTTTCAACAGCTTTATATCAAGTTTTATAGTTTTATGCTATGTCCTACAATTTTATGTCATGTCTATCAATTTTATGTCATATCATACAGTTTGACCTCCAGGCAATTCAACCAGTTCTTATGATATGCAATTCAAAAATTCCGACAATTAAACAGTTTTCTAGTTCGGCAGATGGATAGTTCGGTAACTGGGTGACTAGGCTGCTGGGCAATTCTGTAATTCAACAGCGAAGCAGTTAAACAATTTGACAACCGAGTAGTTCAACAATCGAGTAATTATGCAGTTGACTAATTCAATAATTTGACAATTGGAAAATTCATTAATTCAACAGCTAGGCAGTCCAACAATTTATCAGCTGAGCTATTCAACAATTTGCCCGTTGAGCAATTCAACAATTTAGCACTTGGGCATCTCGGAAGGCCTTTTTAGGTGTGTGTGTGTGTATATAACTGAGTGACGTGCACATTAAATCATCTTCTAATTTTTAATTTAGATCACCTAAGATTATTTACTTGAATATAATATCTCTAGGTTTAACCAAGGAATAAACGGTGAACCGAAAATTTATCCAATTGCGAAATATATGAAGAGCATTAATTAACCCACGTGTTTTATAATCTTATATATTAAATCCTTACTCAACTACAATATGGCTAGGACTTGTTACTTGAATAAACAATTATTTAGTGGGGTCATATAATCATTTTTTTTTAATTTAGATGTGAAATGATAACGGTTGTTACGTACACTATTGCTCTCTTGAATCCGCTTATGTTACTTGGAGCAAAATATATCTCTTCACCAATAGACAATATGCTTCATTTGATTCATATTTTCTTAGGAGTTGTGTGTATAAAAATATTACAATGTAAACCCTGTGTATGAAGATTAGCACAAACACAGAAAGAAGAGAAGTTACGAGAGGATATACTGGAGTTTAATGTTGAAACTTGAAAGGGAAAAATTATAGGGCACGTCCTGATTGAAATGATTATATTGATATGCGCTACAATTTTCAATTGATGCCCTTCACTGTAATTGGGGAAGGTATTGATGTGTTATAGCTTAAATTATGTAGAATGATTCAAGATAGAATCTAAAATGGCTTGGAAGCATTGGAGTTTGTTTTAGAATTGTTTATATTGTATTAGTTTTTTTTTTTTTTTTTTGCTTCTTATGTTGGTTTTGAGTTCACTTAATTTTTTTATCTCTGTTTTTGGTTGTTGTTTTTTGAGGTCCTTCTTCCGGTTGGTTTGGTTTGTTGTTCTTGCAGGTTTTCTTATTGCCAATTAGAGAAGATACAGTGGTTTTTTGGATCTATGGAGCTCTATTTCAAGGTTGTTGATTGTGATTATTGTTAGAGTTTTTGTCTGTAGAGTTTTATTTCAAAAAAGTTGATTGAAGATGCTCTTTGAAAATGTTTCTGTTTGGTGGTTTTAGCATTAATGTCTTAGATTAGCAGTCGTTATTTGCATATATTTCCACGGCGATCGCTAATTGTATGTCTCTAAACTTTTTTGCATTTTGTTGTATTGTGTTATGTTTTTTGATGTATTTTTCTTGCTTTTTAAATAAAGTTTTTTTTTTAAAAAAAAGAATAAAAAAAATCAATAACAGCACTTAAAAATAAATGCAACAATAGACAGTAAAATATATAAAAAAATTTTAGCTAGAAACACAAAATTGGCATTTTAATTGCAAATTACGAAGATCACGCAAGCCATGCAATTCAACGCTTTGTCGACATGTGTGTAAATCAACTTGCACCCGTCATGTTCCCCATGCATTGGATCTGGCGGCCATTAGCCATCTTTTTGGTGGGACGTCGCCTTCTCAGATCCGTCGCCGAGTTTTCAGCTGCTGCTACAACACCGATTTCGTAAAATGGGCTTGTTTCATGGGCCGTTACCTTTGTTGCATTATTAAAATAGATATGATTGACGCCCATATCTCCCAAATTTTGCTACGAAATCTTTGCGACTTCATCAACACTTTGCGATTATTGCATCAGGACATCAGACATAAATTTACGTCAGGAGTACAGTGAGCACTCGCCATGTGATAAGTGGGCCCCACTGTAATATACTAGTTTGATAGATTTTTAGAGGAGTGAGGCTCACTTGTCGCGTGACACACTCCCACTGTACTCCAAATATAATTTTTCGTGTTATTGACGCTTATAATGTAAAGTTAAGATCATTAATCCTTTGCGTTATTTGTAAAAAAAAAAAAAAATTATTTAAAATAATTTTATAAATCTGAATACTCTAGATATGATATTGACTAACATAACATTAAATTTGATAAACTCTATTTCACAACAATATTCTAATTGTGAAATAAGAATAAGATTTCTAGCATTTTATTAACCAAAACAAAAAACAAAAAAATATTTTGTAAATAGGAATATGAAATACTATAAATATTAAAAATTCTATGAAATTATGAAGAATTTGGCGACTTAATAGAACATAAAAAAATAGAATTATTTTGTATGAAGATTAGCACAAACACAGAAAGAAGAGAAGTTACGAGAGGATACACTGGAGTTTAATGTTGAAACTTGAAAGGGACAAATTATAGGGTACATCCTGATTGAAATGATTATACTGATATGCGCTACAATTTTTAGTTGATGCTCTTCACTGTAATTGGGGAAGGTGTTGATATGTTATAGCTTAAATTATGCAGAATGATTTGAGATAGAATCTAAAATGGCTTGGAAGCATTGGAGTTTGTTTTAGAATTGTGTATATTGTATCAGCTTTTTTTTTTTCTTGGGGGGAGAAGTCAAGGACCAAGAATTGTAGTATAATTTTGGCATTGATGATATGGTTTAGCCTTATTGATGATTGCATGCATCAATACTATTGGTGATGATGAGAGACAACTTTCATAGATGTGTATATTAGTATAGACTATATGTCTATAATGGTTTTCATTATAGGAAATTGCCCGATTAATATCAGACATTTCCTCTGATTAGCACAGAATGACGTTAAATTGGGCGTCGCTAAGTGATTTTGCATCGACATTTGAGTCAGTTTTTTATTAGCGTTCGAATTTAAATCACCTGAATTCATCGCTAAATTTTTTTGTCGAAATTAAGGGCGATGCTAACATAACAACGGAGGAACGTCGAAACTGGTCGACGCAAATTAGAGTCAGATAAGGTAAGCTTTTATTAGTGTCGGTCATGTCCCACACTGATTGGCGGCGCCCAGGTTTGACATTCTTGCATCAATTTAGCGGTAAAAAGTATCGATTGGTTGCTTGCGATTTTTAGCTTTGGAATATTCTGACGCTAATCTGACGCAAACCTGTAAGACACAGAAAAATTACAGTAAAACGATTAGATTTTAGATACTCGCACATAACAAACACAATCAACATAACAGGACAGGAAATCTCCAACATATTTACATAATAATATCAAATTAGATTAAATATAAATGGATCAAACTATTCAAAGTTCATAACACAAGAAACTGAAAGTTTGCTTAAATAAAATTAAAAAAAAAAAACATAAATTCAGCCTCTATGTCGGGGGACATCATCAAACACAAAATATCCTAATCTTCCTCCTCATCATCATCCAGCTCCTCATCCTCCTCGACAACACTCATATGTCGCTTGCCCCGAAGATCAAATTTGAAATTTGAGAAAATAGTGAAAAAAAAAAACATGATGGGAAGCCTCTTTGCTTGGAAAATGCTTGTAGAAGCCTTTAGAACTTATATTTGGAATTTATTGGAATTTTATTAAAATATTAGATGGCTCCGAAGACAGAGAGGAAATGGGAAAGAGGTTTTTTATCAAAGAAAATTTACAAGTTTGAAAGCACAAGATCGGTATAATGATTTACTTTCATCAAAAAGTTGATTGTTGAATGAAGCTTTTCTCATCCTATAGGTGCGGTAGGGAATTTGATTGTAGCACGAAACTGTGAGTGCTTTTGTTACTTTACTATTGTAGCAGTCATCTCAGTTGTTCGTGAATTCTATGCAAATCTCCAAGAGGAATTTGACGATTTGGCATTTGTTAGGGAGAAATTAGTAGATTTCAATCATGTTCGATCAATACTTTATTCTTGTTGCCTGGCGTGATTGATTGCTATTACTCATACTTTGAATCTATTGAGCAGCAATTGGATGAAATTACTAAATTTTTTTACCGATGGGCGTGGAGCTTGGAAGATTAAGAATGACCATAAGGTAAATTTTTCTTCTTCAATTCTTAATGCTCCATCTAAAGCATGACATTATTTTATGTCTTCCCGATTTCTTCCTACAAACTATTTAGGTGAAGTAACCCGTGAAAAGCCACTTTGCACTTCTGCATTCAAATGATGAAACCTATTGACATTGGCTCTCACATCTACAAGTCCATTATCAGTTCTTCTATTGGAGGTTCCACTGCAGTTTTGGGTTACCCCTTACTTATCTTTACTATATGCAAACAATCTAGAGTTAATTTTGAAGCTTGGGAGGAGTTATTACATTCACTAAAGTCTATCGGTAAGGCTAATGTGGATATATATGGAAAACATGTTACACTTGGTTTTAGAGGTCAATCTTCAGATATTTCTTCTACCTCTATCTCTAGACATTCTACTTCTACTGTTGCTGCTTCACCTACTGCTATTTGGGAAGAACTTCATGATCATTATTAGGAGCATCAAAATGATATTACTTTTGTACAATGTCAGTTGTGGGAGAATGAAGATCTTTAGGAATATTTGGAACAATATTTGAAGCAGAAAAATAATTATGAGGCTAGTTTCAATACTTTTATAGTGGGCTTCCTGAAAGGGGACCAGAGTGTGGAGTTTCCCTCATTTCATCATTATCCTACTTTTGAACTTTGCAAGGCTATGGAAGAAGAAGAAGAAGAAGATGATGATGGTGTTGATGAGGAGGAGTAGTGATTTTGAGTCTAGATGTGCTTACTTTCATTTGTTACTGCTGACTTTTAGTTATTTTATTGTACTGGACACTATGTTATTTATGATACCGTTGTTGTGGATTTTGGACTTTATTGTTGTTACTACACTACAGTTTACATTTTGCTTCAGTTTATATATAGCATTGCCTGTGTATTAGAGTGGCTCTTTCACTTTGAATTTTTTATGTTATACCTGTTGATTTGAGATCTACTACTGCTACAAATACATGTTTTTTACTACTTGTACATGCATGATTTTCATATTTAGAACCCTGAGATAGATCATAATTATGGTAAATTTTTCTCTCCTCAGACTTATTTTGAATTGTTTAAAAATTTAAGTTTAGGGGAGGGAGAAAACTTTTAAAAACTAAATTGTATTTGTCCTCAATATACTATAGTTAAAAATTATTTTTAAGCATAACCTGTGGTATGTGGTGTTGTCTTTAAAGAACTATATTTTTTTATTCTATAAATGTTATAGTAAACTTAAGTAAAAGTTTTTAATAATAAAGTATATTTCTAGAGTTAAAATATTTGGTATAAAAGGTAGGAATATGCTTTTATTATTTATAGTAAAAAAATGTATTTTTGAAATACTAAGAATCTTAGATTTACATTTTAAAAAGAATTGAGATTCTATGAAGAATCATTTTTAAACTAGTACACATTATAAAGTAAAGAATTGTGATAAATTTCTAACTTTATGAGGAGAATAGTGAAGTTCATAATCATTAAAGACTATCCAAATATAGTAATCATCACATAAAAGAGTAAAAATTAAAAACATCCTGAAAGAAAAGGAAAAAAAGGAAAAAAAAAGAAAAGTAAAAAGAAAATAGGAAAGGAGAAGCTTGAGGAGATGCATAATTAAAATTTGACTTCACTTGAATCATCTTAAGGAAAAAAAAATTAATTATAATTCCGAGCTTGTTATCAATTCTAAAGATATTAGTTAAATCCTTACTAATGGAGTTCTCAGATAATTCTATTTTTTCAATTCTTCTATGATTTTAAGTGTGAAAAATTACGATTATTTTTTAAATAAATAAAAAATCAGAATTTTTAACTTGATTGCTAGATACTTTTATACCGTAGTTCTAATCCGAGTTATTAAAATTTTTTCTAAAGTTTCACTATCACCTTTATGTGGCAAAATTATAGGAATCTCTAATGAAACTCACTACCATAAGTTAAAGCATTTAGTTTATAAAATAAATGGGATAATAGAGGACAAGTAACGTTTAAGTTTAAGGAAATTGATACGCCTTAAAATGTGCTATTTTTTATATTTTATGCTTATTTTTAATGATATTGCACTTTAATTGAAGGTATTTTGTTTTCGATATAAGAGATGAAGTTTTGTAGAGAAAGGAGAGAAAACGGAGCAAAATGGAGCAAGGAGCTTATTTCTCGACTGTCGCCTAGTCGTCGTCAGTTATTTGAGGCTTTTAGAAGGGTGGAGCCTAGGACCCACAGTTGTAAGGAGAATTGAGAAATTATTCAAAGGAACTTCAGAGGATTTGCTTGTGGAGAAGTTTAAGATAAGTACTTTGTATTTTGTTTGAGTTTTATTTATTGTGTGAACTTAAATTTTAATATAAATCATGTTTTCTTGTGTTATCCCCATGAGGTTTAAATAGTTTTTTTTTAATATTTCTCCTTGTAGTAAGAATTAATATGTGTAGGACTAAAATTGTTTAAAATTTCTTTTATTCCATGCCCGTGATGATTCTTTACTTCGTACTTAATTCACATATTCAATATGATTGATTCTTTACTTCGTACTTAATTCACATATTCAATCTGATCAATTGGTATGTTAAAACTTGTTGTGAAGCCATAATGACTCGAGAGGGCTATGTATTCCTCAACTAGTAAGAATCATATTAATGTGGTGGGTGATATAGTAGTTTATTAATTAGTGCAAATAGATAGGGAGATAAATTTTGATGGGTGTAAATTAGTGTTTTGAGAGTGATAGGCTAAATTTCTATCAATTTGATCTTCAGTTTGGAACTTAAGGACCAGTTAGTTTTAAAGAGATGGCATATTAGGTAATCTAAAAGTGAGAGGTTATAACCTACCCATCATAACCTTAAAATTAGAAACTTAACTCTAAGTTAGCCAAAGTTCTTTGTGCACTCGGAAGAGGGTAAAGAATATGATTGCTCCTATTTGTCACAAAACTACGTTTAAATCTTTAAACATTTGATTCTCACATTAATTATGATCTCATTGCAAGGAGAAAGACTTTTACATAATTTGAACTCTTTTCTGTTTAACTAGTTTAGAAAATTTTAGAATTTTTTTTAAGTATTGAAATAGAATTTGTAGGATTTAGTTAATTCTTTTTACATATAAGCTTCCGACCTTATTTCTTAGATAATTGTTTGGAGTTTAAGTAATTTTTTACTAAGTTAATAAAAGAGTTTTCACCTTTCACGTGAAATCGATACTTGGGGCTTAAAAAGAAAGTCATATATTACTTGAAATGATATGTGCACTTGTATAGTATCCCTAGTGTGTAAAATTAAATTGTGGAAAGAAAATGAGAATTATTTGATATATAATATTCAATTAAGAATTAAACATTGTAAAACCGCTACAACATCAAGTTTTTGGCCAAGTCTTCTAAGATTGAAATTGAAGTAGTCACACACTACGCACGCACTCATTGTGTTCGTGGGATCACCCAACTGAAGAGTTCTACTATAAAATGATTACAGTTGCAACAACTTGTCCCACTGGTGAGAAGGGTTGTACGTCTCTCAAGTTACAACGGTGGCATGTGAATGAACTTGTTGCAAAGAATGAACGGCGACTGATAGGAATTGACTGTGGCTAGTAAGTGGTGGTCGACAATGGTCGTCGATGGTCAACAGCGGTCGATGGTGGTCTACGTTGATCAACAGTGGTTAGTGGTGGTTGACAGCAGTCGACAACGATCAGCGGCGATCAGCGGTGGTCAACGACTCCAGAGTGATGTTGAACTTCAGCTTCTTCTCAAATTTTTGAGCTCTCCTCCCCCCTCCCCTCATGACAGGGGTGGGATCTATTCATAGAGTTTCGGGTGCAATTAATGCAGGAATATGAACCACTTTGATCGGAAAGTTCAAAGAGCTTCCCCTGATCAGAAAGCATTCGATGAACAACTGAGTGCCTTAACGATGTCAGCACCAATCGGTCTTAGGCTCGTTGGATTTGTCTCGTTGAGACACTCGATTCAACTATAATCTCACTAGATTCAACATCTATGTGATCTTCCAAATATGTATAGAAAACTTTCGCAAGTGGTTTAATGGCTTAACCTGGGTTTAATTTGGTTCAATTTGAAACTATGTTGGTATCATTTGGTCTATCTCATCGAGCCAGTTAGTTTGACCATAAGTTTATTGAAATCAGACCTCCGAATTACTTTTTATCAGAGTTTGACCATTTCTTACTCAGAAGATCGCCTTGAGATCTGTCATGCCTCAAGATTAATGCTAGATGATGGAAATTTATTGACAGTGTATCAACGATAAATTATTTTTTAAAATCTTTAAATCAAGACTCTATATGTGGTGTGTGTGTGTGTGTGTGTGTGTGTGTGTGTGTGTGTGTGTGTGTGTGTGTGTGTGTGTGTGTGTGTGTGTGTGTGCAAGTGTTGAAAAAAATCATCTTAACCTATTATCTCCAAAACTTTCTAAAAATCAGGACAACCTTTGCCCCATAAGTCGCTTCCCTCCTTCAACCAAAGGCACTGATGACAGCTTTCCACTCAACAAAGTTTCTCTCTTCTATTTTTCTTCACGTTCCACTGCCTCTAAAGCTCGATTAGGCCATGTCCCAAATGATATTAGTCTACTGTCAATATTAGTTGAGTTCACAACATGAGCTTTCATCATGGTTTGTAAGCATGCACGATTTCAGCGAGGTTGTTGGGCCTTTGACTTTATAACATGATGATCTCACGTCATTTTCCGCAAGACATTGCACCTGTAGGAGCTTAGCCACCGACGATTATTGCAGGCTCATTATATATTTCATTGATGCCACTTGAACTTAATGCTAATGGTGTTGTTATCAAGAAGAACCTCCAATAGCTGATACTGATTAATTATATATATCCACTATTGGTGAGTTATCTTGGGAGAGAGGGAGAAAGACAAATGTGATGTTTTGAGTTTAAAATTAATACCTATTATTCTGATTGTTATTGCTATTTGCCACATTTAGTCGCAGTCATTACTAAGACCTCATCAGCACTAACAGCTTAATAATCAAGAGAAAATATTGCATTTGAATGTCTGAACGACGGCATGGATTGCACGGTTGCATGATGGAATCCATGTTGTCGTCCGTATATCTATTGCTCAAAACATAATATTTTCTCCTCTATCAACAACCACCCCGCATGTCTTAATGTGACTTAAATTAAAAAAAAAATCTATATTAAAATAATCTATTTTATTTTGCATCACAACATAAAATAACATGAAAAAAATGAACAGTAATTCCAGGATTTATTTTTAGATGATTTAATATAATATATAGATATCCAATCAACTATTTAAATCAATTATGACCAATGTTTACCATATCATCATCTGTTTTTTATCTATTTATTTATTTTTTTAATGCTTGAAGTCATTAAAATGGAAAGGTTGAAAGAGAAAGGCGCATTTGTTAAGCGCGTGCGAATTATTTTGTTATTCCCCCAGGATAAAAAAAATGTGGGTCCAACTCCTACATCACAGCAAATTTTTTGTTCGTGAATAACTCGTATTCGACTCGTAAATAAGTTTGTGTTTGATTCGTTTGCTAATTTAACGAGCCGAACACAAACAAGGATTTGTTCGTGAATTTAAGCTCATTTTGGCTCGAAATACTATTCATCAATTATATCTATACTCGTGTTCGAGACATTTACAACCGTACATATTGCACAACTTCACTTGTGCTCATTAATGATTAAGCACTAAGTAGTGTTGTTTAACCATCTAATTAAGCAATATCAAAATAAAATTTTCAAGTATTAATTACAGAAATTATAGTAGGTATTTAAAATAGATGCTTATTATTTTTAAGATTTATAAAAATATACATAACTAGTAGCATGTAATTTTAAATAATATGTAGGATTTATGTATACTTACAAATAGTATTTAGCTATGGATAATTACTAATAAGGTTTTGATCGAAATGTGCCTCAAAATTTTAAATTTATTTTAAATGCGGTAAAATTTTTATGATGAAATGGTAGAAATCATCATAAATATTTTGATAAAAATATCATAAACTAATTTTTTGATAATTTATTTACTATCATGATATGAATATGGACATAGCTCAAATGTCTAATGTCATATATTTAGGTATGTGGATTTAGTCCGAAGATCATCAATTGCTCAAAAATTAATATGAATTTGTGCTTGGATCGACGACAGATAGAAATAAACGAGCCGAGCTATGAACTAAAATTTTGTATTGAATTTTTTTCCAAATTGACCCTAGCTCGGCTCGTAATCGAATCATTAACAACCCTATTAATGTTTGGGTTGTGAATTTAGCTCGAAGATCATTAATCAATCTAAAATTGATTCAAATTTAGGCTCGCGGATCGAGTTATATCAGGCGTGTTATGAGCCAAACTTTTGATTCAAATGTTTTTCGAGCCGATTTTAACCCAACCCTAACTCAGCTAGAACTTGGATCATTAAAGGCCCTCAACATTTTAATATGTTGATTTGAACCAATCACACCATTTAATTTTAAATATTATTTTACAAAAATTTAAATTAATTTTTCGATAACCATCAACAAAATACTTACAATTGCAAATGTAATTAAAATCGGATCCATAATTAAGTCCCATCAACAAAAGCCATGATCATGCATTTAATGAGAACCGAACCGGAGGAAGATCCGGGTGATAAATCCAACTTAAATAGCCATTAATGTCAATCGACACCTTTCCAACATGCAATTTAATATTCCATGACTTGGCCCATTCAAAAACGGCTTAAATAGCGGTTCACTCGTAAGTTCGGTTGACCCGGTCCGGATCACGAGAAAACCAATTTAAACCGAACTGAATATTCCCGAGTAGACTTAAAACCTTTTTGTACCGTGGCCATTTACATGTAACATGCACCATTATGCCTGGAGCACTGTCGATTCTGTAACTGAACCGCGTGGGCTGGATAAACAAACCGGCAGATTTGGACAGTGCAGTTCCGGCCTTCTTGAGCCACGCAGCTTGGGGAGGTATCGCAGTCTTTGCGGGCTTTGCCGTCTTTTCTGGCCCTTCGTTGCTTCCGCCGCCCCCTTTGTCAGACTTGGCCATTAGTCATCCTATTTGAGCAAACCGGCGTTTTTGTATTGCAGCCTTAAATTGCAGTTGGGAGTTTCGTCTTTTCTATTATTTTATTTATTTATTTATTTATTTATTTATATTATTATTATTATTATTTTGTTAGAAGATTTACATGCATATTTGACATCTTATATAACTTTATTCCCAAAGATTTATGGATTTAATAACTAAACTTTTAGCTGTCGCATATTTGACATCTTATCTACACATGAAAAGTTGTATTTTACCTTTTAAATGTTAAAATAGACGTGTATTTTTATGTGATATGAAAGATTGAGTATTATATATGCAAAAGGTTGATTTTAGGTGATAGAAGTGTAAATGCATGGGCAGGTAAATGTCGATTTATATATTCTACTCCAAAAATATATTAGCATGATTATCGAGGAGAAACTATGGATTGAAAAATAAGTGTTGCAAAAAGATGGCTCATATGAGGTCAAATGTCACATCAATGTGATCCAGTGCCTAACCAGGGCCCTCTGAAACGATGTCCAAAACCTGGCAAACGAAAATCCCTCAGGTCAAAGATCAAGGCTTGCTCAACCAAAGAAAATGATCTGTCTGACTCGCCAAAACAACACTGAGAGTCGCCTTAGAGAAAACCTCAAGACTTGTCAAGATTATTCTGGCGTCTAACGCGACACCCATATAAACCCCCAGTGGTTATCCTGATAAAAGAGGTGGGCTACCTATCGAATTATGGTAATGTGCTTATGACACAGAACCTAGTTTCATATTGGTAAATTGAATCCTACTTAAAGAGTCAACAACTAACAGTCAAACCAGAGGAGACATAATGAAGTATGGGACCTAAGGATCCTCATAAGTCAACTGGCTATCCTTAGTTAACTCAACCGACTATCCTTAGCTAAGTCAACTGAATCTCCTTGACCAAACCGATCGATTGTCCTTGAACAAGCCGACTGACTGTCCTCGACCAAGCAGATCGATTGTCCTCTTCGGGATCGGCCAACTGGCTAGCAAGTGATAGTTGATTGTTTTCCTTAGCTTAGCGAAATCGACCAAAAGAAATAGACTGACACAAAGGCCACTGGTCTTAGACAGTCTACTGATGGGGCAGCTAAGTTAGATATTTTTATTTATCAATTTATTTATTTATTGCATTCATGTATTTATTTCTTGCCAAAATACTATGTGGTGCCCTTATTCAAGCAGAAGCATGCAGATAATTGTATACTTTATACCCCTTTGCTTATAAATAGGGAGTCATTTTTACAAAAAAGGGCTAATGAATAGTTCATATTAATCTAGTCTCATTCTCATTCAAATGTTCTCTCTCACTTTCACTTTTTCTTTCTCTCTCTCTCTCTCTCTCTCTCTCTCTCCCTTCTCTCCTCTCTCCTCTCCTCTCTCATGTCCCCCTCTTCTATTTCTTGAGTGTTATTCACAGAAAAATTTTGAATTCAACATATATATTATACACATTTTGTGTGTGTGTGTGTGTGCATGTACACGTGTGTGAAGTGCCTTCTTGAGTCTTGAGACACATTTATAGCCTCTGTAGAAATCTAAGACCAAAGTTCTACTCATATCCATGCTTTTGAGGTCACACACACCTTGAAATCCCCTCCGACAAACTTTTCTAGAGGCCTGCGCGGCGTGACTATGGTTGGCCTCACCCTGAGTGTGACCATGCCAAAATCCGAGGTTCCCACCGTGAGCTCTTGAAACGCACTCAGATCACTCGAGCGGTGTGACCACGCCGCCCAACACGACAGCCTGATGTGCATGACCATGCCGGGTCACATGGCCTTTCCCATTTTTTTTCTCAGTAGCTATTCCCAACACGCCGAAAAATGCCCTTAAGCAGCTAGAAATCCTTGATTAAGGGAATAATCAAGGTATATTGCATGAGAAGTTTGGACATGGCAAGCTGCCCAATTTTGGGACACGTAGTGCCCATGAATGAAGAAAAAATACATGTAATTTCAGAAAAAATGGAGGAGTAGCCAAAGTTAGGGGCTTCATTTCCATTCTTCCACCTGTTTAGGGATTTGCTAAGGGAGAGCTTCTTCATCTTCTCCAGATTTTGTGAGAGCTAGAGGGAAGTTCTTCTCTGGTTCTTAGAAAAGCTTTCTTGAAGAGCACTTGAGAGAACACAATGGAGAGTGTGAGAGCCTCTTCTTCCCTTGGAGATCTTGTAGGTGTCATAGAGAAAATCTCTCGTACAATGTGATTTTGGGAAGACTCTTCATCTTCCTCAAGGACATAACCAAGGAGTTGGTCCCCTTCTTCTTATGAATAGGTACATGAATAGATACATATAATTTTTAACTTCAACTTCTCATGGAGTTGGTCCCCTTCATCTTCCTCAAGGTGTCAGAATTTTGAGAATACATGAATAGATACATATAATTCCTCAACTTCTCATGAAGGAGTTGGTCCCCTTCATCTTCCTCAAGGTGTCAGAATTTTGAGAATACATGAATAGATACATATAATTCCTCAACTTCTCATGAAGGAGTTGTTCCCCTTCACTTCCTCAAGGTGTCAGAATTTTGAGAAGACATGAATAGAT
Organism: Phalaenopsis equestris; assembly: GCF_001263595.1. Lineage (NCBI taxonomy): Eukaryota > Viridiplantae > Streptophyta > Magnoliopsida > Asparagales > Orchidaceae > Phalaenopsis > Phalaenopsis equestris. Next base: position 961,726 of record NW_018164502.1, on the reverse strand, counting down.
ACATACTTCTTCCTCACTGTGCTTGCTCTTCTCTGGTGACTTCAACCTTCTCTGACGAACTTTTCGGGGAGTACGGGTAGGAAAGCTTCATCTTAGCTTGGGGGGAAGGGTGACTCCGACGAGCTCATAATCTCTCCTTTGGAAGGAGAGCTTCCTCCTATATCGGTGAAGGTGAAACTCCAATGAACTCTGGAAATCTCTCCTTGTTACTTTGGAGAAGGACTTGAGTGGGCTTCTCTCCTATTTTTAGAAGAGCTTCTTCAGGGACACAAGCTTAGGATGCCAATCAACATTCACGATGGTGAGATTCTTCAAAACTCTTTTTCATTTCTTTCTTAACTAGCCCTAGGAGTTTCCTTTACTAGGTGTTGTGGGTTTTGCTCACCAACATGAGGCTAGTTTGGCTAACCACCCAGTGTTGTTCAACACAATCTATTGTCAGACACTGGATGATACAATTGGCCAAAGGATATCGGTTGGCCCTACCATACACCTTTTATTTGACCAACTTTGTGATGTCACCATAGAGTTTTGGTCGCCTACGCTAGGCAAGTTGGTTGGCTGACACTAGTTGTCACTGTCATATGTCTATTGATTAGTAAATTGTTTCCTATAGGAAACCCTAAGTTAGAAATCACATGCGTGGTCAAATCCTTTTCGATGTCGAGTGACTGTCTGTTACAAATCTTAGACCTAAATCCTAGTGGTTCAAAATCTCAATTTCTCAAGGCTTTGGCCTCCCAACAACATATTATTCTACATTTGCTTCACGACATCTTCTTGTCATTCAGGACCACATCACAAGTGATTTGCACTTAAACTTAAGCACTTTTACATGTTCGTATTGCATGGAATTTTGCATGTTTATGATTTGCACGCATGAGTTTGTTTACACTCAAATTCTTGTTCTGACACAGTTATTCCTCGCATTCACACATGCAAATGAGTGGCTCGTCATTTAGTCAATTCATTGTGTAATTCTCTCCAACAAGAATTACATCTCTACCTTTCGATGGCACCGCTTCGGACCGTCGTAGGCACATCCTTCGGTTCACTGCCTCTATGGATTATCTATTTCTTCGGGTCGCTGCCTCCACAGCACACCCACCCCTTTTGAGCCGCTGCCTCTACGACACATCAATTCATTTGAGTAGTTGCCTCTACGACTCGATGACTCCGTGGCATGCTTACCCTTTTTAGGTCGTTGCCTCCATTGTTTACCCATTCCTCTCAGTTGTTACTTCCATGACACACCCATTCCTTTAAACCACTACCTCGACGACACGTCCACTCCTCCAAGTCACTGCTTTCATGTCATATCCATTTCTTGGGGTCGTTGCCTCCACGACATGCCCACCCCTTTTGAGTCGCTACCTCCATGACACAACCATTCCTTTAAGACACTGCCTCCATGGCTCGTCCACCCTTCCAAGCCATTGCCTCCATAACATACTCATTTTCTAGGTCACTCCCTCATCGGCACACCCATCTTCTAGGTCACTACCTCCACGTTATACCCACCCCTTTGAATCACTACCTCCTTGGTATACCCACCCTTCGGGTCATTGCCTCCACGGCACGCCCATTTCTTTGGCTTTTTGCCTCCATGACACTCCCGCTCTTGAGTCACAGCCTCCACAACACTCTCCTCACCACTATTACCATATGTTTTCTTGCATTTGCATTTGCATCTGTGTATGAAAGCGAGCCAGACTTGATAGGCGAGTAACCCTGTATTTATCGCGATGCCTTAACAAGCATTACTTGTCAGGTCGATCTTGACGAGCAATGCAAGTTATCACATCAGAATTGATACAAGTATGATTGTGCTAAGGACCTAACGCGTGCCACCCTGCATGTTACAGACCCACATTTAATGACCCTTATTTTAAAACTAAAAAATATATTTTTTTTATTTCTTAAATCAGGCATAATTTTAAAATGATGCATGTAACAAACTAGGTAATATATAAGGTCAACACTTTTCAAAATCCATCTAGGATGACACCCTTTAGATCCCTTGGATCTTTAGAACAGAGTTGGCTTGGCAAACTAACCTCGATAAAGTCATATGTACCCCGAGACTTTACCTGTGCACTTAGATGTTGGTTAGGACACTTCTCATTAGATGGTTTGCTAGGCTAGAACTAGGGTGTTAGATAATATTTTTGACTCCTCTTGCTATTGTTCTTTGTTTGCTTGTTCATTCTAGCCATGTGTTACTTTTGCGCTTTTTGATGTTGTTGTGTGTGCTTATTTTGATATTTATGACAATATATTAGGGCGGCCTTCTGTAGGAGGTCATGTCATATATATGCAGACACGTAGATACAATAAAAAAGGGGAAGCAACATAATGATTATTACTAACCCTTTTCTACAGGCGCTGTTTAGCTCACCCACTAGGCATAACCTTGACACGTTGCATGTTTGTTTGCCTTTCCCACTGACATTATTTTCGAGTGGTCAAGTATTTTTTTTTATCTTTTAAATGTATCTTTTAGAGTCCTAGGTAGAATCTGAATTAGAAATAAGGTACACAGGTTCTGAGGCGCCAGACAGATGAAATCATGTGACGGTTACCATGAATAGAAGGGTCATGTCCCGTACATTAATTCTAAATCACATTTATGTATAGAATTAGAACCAAATGTGTACTTATGCAATACTTGACCATCTTTTTCTTTTTTGGGATATTTCATCGACCCAACAACAGCTCGTGTTCGGCTCGTTTATATTTCGAAATGTGTCTTCATGTTCGGCTCGTTTGCTTAACGAGCTGAACACGAGCTGTTCACGAACAAAGCGTCATTTGAACAACCTTAATCATGTAGCCATAAGACAATAAGAGTTTGAGCAAGATTTAAAAATTATTATTTATATTAAAACATCATTTGAATCAAATATAATAATTTTTATTCTATTTTCTTGATTAATATTTTAATTGATTATAAATCTTTGTAGCCTGGTAGTCAATCAGATTTTTTTAAAATACTACTTTATATATATATATATATATATATA